>NW_008598177.1:0-28366 GCF_000691845.1 Merops nubicus
AATCCCAGCATGGCAGGGGTTGGAAGGAACCTCTGCAAGTCATCTTTGTCCAACCCCCCTGCTCCAGCAGTCACCCAGAGCAGTTTCCCAGGATCACAGCCAGGAGGGTTTGGGATCTCTCCAGAGCAGGAGACTCCACAGCCTCTCTGGGCAGCTGCTCCAGGCTCTGCCACCCTCACAGGAAAAAGTTTTCTCTGTCTGTTTAGGTGGAACCTCCTGGATTCCAGTTTGTGCCCAGTGCCCCTGTCACTGAGCACCACTGAAAAGAGACTGCCCCTGTCCTCCTCACCCCTGCTGGTCAGATGTTTAGACATTTGTATTTATTGAGCTATATTTATTGGTTGCTTTCTGTTTCTCTTAGCTTTGTATTTTGTAATTCATAAGTGCCAGACTAACATACTGATAGTTAATGGCTTTCCTATTAATTTGCTTGATTTCTAATCAGGAATGAGATGACCTTACTTCAGGTAGGGCTAACACAAAAGCAGGATGTGAGGCTCTGTGTCTGCTCTGCCTGGATCATCTTTGCCATGCTGGCAGAATTCTGCCAAATGCTGTGAAAAGAGACAAGCACGTGGGGCTTCTTTGACAACTTTGGTCTGTCCATAGGCACTGGCATAACTGACTGGTAGGCATGTTTTCTGGGAAGTGGTGGGTGCAGCAGGAGAAGGTTAGAGCTGAAAAGAAAGTCCTGGGTAGTTGACTTGAGCTTCTGAGCTCCTCCTGCTCTAATAAAGTAGTTTCTGCCCTAGCAGGTGCCAGTGGCAAGGTCTCACTCTTCATTCTCTGTCGGTGTTGCTGCTTCCTAAAGAAGCTTCACTGTCATCTGCCATGCAGCTGTCTTACTGCATGAGAACAAGTAGTGTGGCTGTCGTGGTCCTGGAAGTGCTGGAAAGACCAAAAATGGTGAATTGCTAGGACAGATTGTCTGTGAAATCCTGGTAAGAACATAAAGAGTAGTGAACCTGAAGCACTTAGCAAAGCAGATGAAGAACAAGGAGAAGACCCACAGAAGGAGATGGGTTTCTTGGGGAGTTGTAAGGCATTGACAGAGGAGTAGGTGACACTGCTGCTGAGGGCACTGGGAACACAGTGCTGCTCTCTGAACGCCCCTGGGAGCCTGTGAAGGGGCTTGAGTTGGGGTGGAAGAGGTAGACCTTTGACTTCAGCAGCTGGTTACTGGAGGGGAGATGCTGGCAGTTCTTGTTTGTCTGTGGTGCCAGTGCTTTTTGGGCAGGCCAGGACTTCTTTATGGGATCAGCTGACCAGCCAGGAGAATGGAAGCATGGAGGTCTTGGGCACTGCGTGTCTCTTTCTCTTGGCCAAACAAAGATTCAGTGCTTTTGGACCTGAAAGCATTTAGGAAGTATTTTCTATCAGATTTGTACAAGCACTTAGATGCATCTCTGGCAATTGATTAGTTAGATATTGAAACCTTTGCACCCGGGTGAGCTCTTGAATTGTGTGAGAATAGAACCTGAGAGGCATGGGTTCTGGCCAGCCCTTACAACCTCTTGACAGTGTCTTCTTCCTTTCATAATCCTTCCTGCCTCATTCAGCCTCATGTTTTTAACTCACTACCTTCTGATGTAGATGTTCCCTTCAGAGCTCCTGTCTTCCCAAAAAATGATCACATACTTCCTGTTCATTCTGACAGTGGTGAACCTTTTGTTTGCCTAAGGCCATGGGTTTGGTCCTTCAATGGTTTGAAGTTCAGGTTTCTTTTTGGTCTTGTCAAACTTCATAAACTGTGAAATGTGGCATTGCCCAAGAAGTATAGAACCTTGCTTTCATCAGGTTTAGAAAGGCTTCTGACATAGAAGCAATTTTTGCCTTTACTGCAGGGAGTTGGAATACTGCTCACTAGTTCATGCTAAACTCTCCTCCTGAGGTGGATGATTGTCAGTGCAGGGGGCAGGGAATGGACGAGGTGCACATGACACTTTTTTTTATGCTGGTAAGGCACAGGTTACAGGGTGATCTTCCTGGAAACCTGTCTGCAGAGCCTGCCCCAGCACGAGCTGTGCAAGCTGGCCTCCTGCCCTTTTGGAGAACCCTGAGGAGTGCGTAATGATGAGACAGCTAAGGTGGGTGCCCATAACCTGGGGAGATGTCCCATGTGGTGTATTTGTTTTTTCCCAGGTGGCTGAGTTGTCTGAGAGGATTGGAACTCTGTATGTCCAGTATCCAAACTGGGAGATGCTTTCTGATAGCTGCTAGGTTTTGCCACCTGCCTTCTTATTTGTGGGATGAGTTGATGTTCTTGGTCCACTAAGAATAGAGGAGGGATGACCTTGAGGGAGGAATTTTGCATGAACAGACCAGATTGTTGCTATTATTATGAGTCATGTGAACACAGCCAGGAGGTTGGAGGACTTAGCTAAACCATCACTTCTGTCCAGGGTAAGGACTTTGGAATGATGCAGAGCATGCTAGAAAGTTCACACAGCTGCTGCCAGTGCAGTGTCCTCCTCTGGAAAGGGAGAATGTGGCACGTTGTGCTGTCAATCCTACAAATGTAGTTAGTACTAAAATAATGAAAAACATTCTCCTGAAAACTCCACCCTAATCACTTTTCTACAGAAATTCCTGTCAGAGGTGGTGGGGAAAGGGTGGAGTTGTGTTTGTAAGAAACACTGGCAAGTTTTGGAGTGTACAGCACACCACCAGTCGTGTGTGGAAGAGCTAAATGAGAGGAGTAGTTCCTAAGTGGTGTCCACTGTTCATTTTGATGCCTTTCAAGTGAATTACAGACAACAATGGAAGAAGAATTAAAGCCCCCTGCTGAAGCTGTTTCTGAGTTTCTTTGCTGCTACAATAAATTCTTTGCTTTTTTTTTCATCAGGAATAGGAAATGAGGCTTAGGCCTCTGATGTGAAATGCCTACAATTGGAAGGGTGGCACTGAAGAGCAGGATCTCTCTTTGTTAGGAAAATTTAATTTCTGAGGCTGTTGCCCATTTAACAAGCTGGTTTGTGTTTATATTTTGAGCATAAGTCACAAAATTACAGCTCCCTCCCCATAACTTTTCAAGGGCTTAGTTAGGAAACATTTGGACTTCATGCTGTCACAGGATTGAATGGGATGGTTCCTTGAGGAAGAACTTGTTAAATTTCTTTGAGGAGAATACTTGAGTGGGCCAGTATTGCCTGATATACAGAGTGCCATCTCTTTTCTTATGAGTGCAGTAATTTATTAACTTCTAATTCTTCTGGATATCTGGCCCTAGCAGCAGTTGTGCAGATATGAATGATGGTGAGGATAAGGGAGAGACGAGGAGAATGTTCCTGACTTTCATTCCTAGCTAGAACCCTCACTTCTAGGTGAGACTCTGGGTTCAGAGTCCTTCTGCCGTCTCCTGTTTCTGTCTTGTCCCGTGCTGGAGGAGTGATAAGAACATACTTTGCACCACATGAGTTCTAGGGTTCCTGTGCAAAGCTGTTTTAGTAATCAGTTGTCACTTTGCATAAGTGATGGAAGAATATCTTGTGCTGCTGATATTTAAAGACATGAGATTAAAGGAGGTTCCTTAAGATGGGAGACCCCACTGCCAGCTTTCTGCAGATGGACAGGCCACTGTAGTCTTTTTGCAAAGAGTTTTCTGATAATTTTAAACAAAGCTGTTGGCAGTGCAAGTTCTTTGCATGTGGAAGTGGTCAGAGGGGTATAAGGTGTTGCAGGACAAAAGGATAAGGCTGAAGAAGGCCGTGGAGTATACGGGGGATGGTGTACTTGGGAGCAAGCTGAGCTGGAGCCAGGCGTGGGGGTGAGGCAGGTGGAGATCTTTCTGGGTTTACCTTAGGAACATCTACCTTTTTTTCTCTTTTAATGTAGCTTTTTCATTAGATGAGTTAATGCAATTGGTACAGTAACTTTTGTGGTTTCTGTGGTAATGACTTCCAGTTGCGGGCTGCTCAAAATCATCAGTGCAATGAAGAGTTCATGCAAGTGCAGTACCTGAGCCAGCTAAGCATCATCCATGCAAAAGCTTTCTTCAGGCACGAGAGATTTACTGGTGACCTACATCTCCAGTACAATTGTTAACAACTACTCTGGGATGCTTCACCATGTGGAAATGTGGTGGCCAGGAGCAGAGATGCAGGTGGAAATGGGAACGCAAGCCCAGGAGCAGGAACAGAGGTGGATTGGCTAGAGAAGTTCAAGATTGGTTTCATGTTTTGTAGAAGACTTCAAGGTGAAAGCAAGGGGTAGGCATGAAATTCCAGTGTTGCTGAATCCTAGAATTTATTCTCACTCAGTGCTTTGTTATTAAAGGGGAAACCTGAAGTGCTTCTTCAAATAATAATTTCTAGTGGAGTTTAACATGGGGAAGTGCCAAGCAAAAGTATGTTCAATTCCAGTCATGCCTTCTCTCTGAGAGCTAGTTAGTAACACAGAAAAGTTAGTGCAGCTCCATTTGGAAAGTTACAGGAACTAGGTGGAGCAACTCTGAAATAAGTGGTTCCCTCAAAAGAAACCCTGTGATGTAATTAGTTGGAGTTCAGATTGTTAGTTTGGGCAGAGGTGTCAAATGGAGTTGTACCAGGGACTGGTCTCAGTCCACTGTGGCTTGCTATTTCAATTTAAAGTCAGTGTAAGGAATGGAGAGAGCCCTCTGCTCAGAGCTCTGTGTGTTTAGAGGATGAGCAGCCCTGCGAATTAGTGCTAGACTAGGATTAAAATGCAGTCACATCTTGATTAAATTGTAGAGTTGGGAAAAAAATCTGTAAAATGAGACAGAATTGAGCGTCACATGGACAGGAATAATGAAATGCACAAATTTTAAATGGAAAGAGATTCTGAAGGTAGCAGGATGCCCAGGGAATGGGGTGTGTGGAAGATGGTAGAACAAAGGTCTGCACCAAACTCAGGGAAAGAAACTCCCTCCTGGAGGTGGGTGCTACAAATGCTCTGAGCAGGTGGAGCGTGTACTACTCGTGCATCTGTGAGAGTGCCTGGCACACATCACCTGCAGTGCTCCTGGACAGGGTGCTGGGTGTGCATCTCTGTGTCTCAGAGGGGTCATGTCTCAGCTTTTACAGGAACTTCAGCTTTGTTACCACTTAACTCATGGGAAAGCTTGTCCTGACTGGTGTTGCACATCTGAACACCGTGATCTTGAATACTGTCAGGGGTGTGTTGCATCTGTGGAGGAAAGTGTTTGGCTGGGAAAGTTACAGGCCTTTTGTAGTCCATGGGATTTGAATGTATTGTACAGTTAAATAATTGGATTGGTAGTTTTGGTTACCAGCTAGAGTAGTGGGGCACATTATATATGCAGCTGGAATAGCATCAGCACTAATGAGCTTTCCTGCAAGTATCATCATTAGTAGTCATTAAGGGCTAACCTGCGTTTTTTCAAGAACTGGACAAGGAGCAGGTCTAGCCTGATTTAATCACTGCATTCATGGCATTACAAAGAGTAGGAAACACACAACTGGTTCTAAACAAGTGTAGCACAGCAAGATACCCTGATTGTCATGGCAGTGTTGAGAATACTTGTTGGAAAGGTCTTTAGCAACTTTACAGTTCCTAAATAAAAGAAGGTTGGGAAAAACACTCTGGTGAATCTCCTGAAGAAATCAGCTATGATTCCATGTGCCATGAGCTGTGCTTTGAACAGTGTTTAATAAAAGGCTTCGTCAAAATTTAATTCATCAGAACGTGTAGGAGGGAAACATCACCACTTAAACAGGTCTCTCAATGGCCAAAGGCAGAAAGACACTAAGGAATGGCTCTGTGAAAATCCTCTATCACAAAATTCATTAAAGACTTATAAATTTTTGCTCTGGACTCACAACACAACATATGCTTCTTGCTTGGGTTCCTGATCTGTCTCCTCCTTGGATAGTGCATCCAAATCCACAAGTAACATGCAAGTTTGCATTTCATTTTGAGCCCAGCAGGCATACAGCAATGAGGTTACAAGACCTTTCCAAGTGAGCCTGGAGGGACTTGTTGGCTAGAGTTTGGATTTCTGGCAAGCAGCTTACTCCAGCTCTTTTCTGTAATAAACTCAGGGTTCAGTCCCTGGCCTCTCAGAGATACTGAGCACTGTTGCGTGTCTCTGGATAATCAGTCACTGGAAAGACACAGATGTTTCAGGATGCATAGCAATGGGTGCAGCATATAAGAAAGGCAACTTCAAGGTCATCCTACAGATGCAACCACATCTTACATTTGTTCTTTCTTGACAGGAAAATTCTTGTAACGTTTGTGCTTTTCTGGTTGCTGATACCATCAAATGAGTAACACAAAGACTCACAATGCTCATGTTTGCTGGTCATCAAGACTCGGTGGCAGGGGTGGCTGATGCCTCTGCTGCAGGCAGATCCAACAGAAGTGACCAGAGAGAGGTGGGGGATTGGCCAAGGCAGTGGCTTAAATATTTAAATTAACTTGGGCAGCAGTTTTAACAAAGTCAGAAGGATTATAGAGATATGGGACTAGAAGATCCACCTGGTTGTGGAGATGCTAAGAAATGGTTGAAGAAATTCCTGCTTTTTTTCCCCCCCTCTAAATGACATACTTTCCTTGTTACATAAAAGAGCATAAAGGAGAAGGAAACAGACCCAGTCAGGATTCAGAATTTGATGTTCAATTTGTTTGTAAAGGGTGAGTTCTGTAGCAGCAATGCTAGAGAAGTCTTCGGTGTGTACCCACTGTGGAAAGTGCAGGGGCCTATGCTGATTTTTAGGTGGTCCTTCATTTTGAACATCTTGAGGAGCATTGATGGCAGATGGGCTTTAATTAGACTCTTCCTGCTGCCAGTGACCCTGTCAGGTGTGGCTCCACAGGTCCAGTGCTAGAGGTTTCTGTTGGAGGTGTCAGGTCCTGTTCTCATGGAACGAGACAGTTTCCTACAGCAGAAACTGTGGAAACTGCTGGGGTACCTTTGAGACAGAAATTGTGAATTATCTTGGTTAATTAGTTCTTTGCTGGTGGTCAGTTTAGGGGATAGACACGACCCTGCTGCTGCTCTCAGCTGGTGATTTGGAGCTCCAGTGCTGGAGGCCTGTGTGTAAGTAACAAACGTTCTGTTTTTCTCTTTCCTGCTGCTGAGTTGTCAGGTCCATGTGGCTGGTGTGGCTTGCGTGGAGCTGGCTGCAGGTGCCACAGCCAGCTGTAGTGCTGCAGGGCTGTGTGCTGCAAAACATTATAGCCCGTGAAATAAGGGAACAAGCTCCTCCAAAACTTGGTGTGTTTGAGCTTTCCAAACCTCCCCTGAAGGCATGAAGCAACAGTGGCTTCTCATTATCTGCTAAGCACATCTCCCCGTGTCATCTGCTAGAGACGCCTTGCTGTGCCCTGCTGTGTGTGTGCTGCTCCTGGTGGAAACAGAAATACGCTGTTGCTCCTCCTGCATCTGGTCTGTCTGGGAGGGATGCAGAGGATGGGTATTGCTTGATGTTTAACATAACATAAACTCAAAGATTCTTCCTTTTGTCTGAGTATTAGCACTCAAAGCAAGACAGCAGCTTTTTATTAACTGCACAGGAAACCAAACCGTTCTCCTTGCTATGCAAGTAGCTCAGGTTCACTTGTACAAAGGCATCATTCCTGCCCTGTGCTTGTCCTGGTAAAGCAGAACAACTGCCAGCAGTGGTAGTTAGGATGCTAACTATGGAAGTGTAAGCTCTTTACAGCACAGTGTAACTTACAACAGTCTTGGGACATGAATGAACCTTTTGATAGCTCTAAGTGTCCAGGGGAGATTTCTTTCCTGGTGTCTTTTGACACTCAGCACTGGTCTCCTAGACCTGGACAATTAGGAATACTATAAACTCTAGAATCTAAACCTTTCCCTGGAATCTGGTGGTGTTTTTTCCCTTTTTATGAAAGTTTTTGCTGTTCAACTTTCATCCTTGTTCACTTAAGCAGGAGGGACAGAGTAAAAGCAAGTTTCACTCTTCAAACTCATTAAAAGCTGAGAGGAGAGAGGAACATTTCCTGAAGTGTATCAAACGCTGATTATTTATCAGCCCTTCGTCCTTGGACTTGTGGTGATCCCAGAGTGAGTGAGTATCCTTTTTCTATCCACATGGTTTTGTACCTCATTTGTATCTCAAGTCAGCAGAAACTCTGATCTTCACCTGGCTTTTTATAGCAGCTTGTAGAACTGTAAATGTGAATATGCTCTGACAGCAAACCCTAAATCAACCTTTGGTCACTGCATGCTGGAATGATTTGAAAACCTGTGTAACCTTTTGACCAAACCTGGGCTGATGTTCAACATCTTTAACAAGAACTGAAGCCAGAACAGCTCTGATGACTTCAGATTTTCATTAGAAGCCAGCTGCAGACCCTGATGTACACTTAGACTGGGACAGAGGATGTAATGGGTCAGCTGCACCATCTGGGCAGGGGTGTGCTTGCTCCTTTGGGCCCCATTGAGCTGTGGTGTGCTCCCCTCTGCTCATTGCTGACTTGGCACTGAAGAGAAGGGGCTGGTCTCTCTTTTCACCACACTCGTGGGCATCAGCTGTCTCAGGGCAGTCTGTGCCAGGGTCTGTCATGGCTTCCCTTAGTTCCCCAGCTCTTGCCACGGCACTGGCTGATGTGGCCCTGGGCTGCTCCCTGTGAGACCCGGGGCAGCTCTGCACACTGCATTTCAGTGCTGTGCTGGGTTTACTGGTCCCAGTCTGAGTCTCTGGTGTGTGTGGGATTTGCAGTGTGGGTTAACCCCTCATCCTGGCACGGGTCCCTGCGTGCCCTGACGCCACGTCAGCCTGGATTGACCCAGGCAGGGGTGTGATGCTTGTGTCTGCAGGAGCCAGCTGAAGAGCAGCTACCTTCAGTTTGGGTGCAGTAACTGAGCTCTGAGCTAGCCCTGGCAGTGCAGCAGCAGGGACTCCATCCCGTGGGCTGTGAGCTGAAATGCTTCCCTCTTTCTGAATATGTATTGGAAGAGCTGAGAAGTTATCATCAAGGGTTTTTTTCTAATACAGATGACAGAGGAAAGTTGGACTACTACTGTTTATATATGTAGGAAAAGTAGTATAACAAAACTCTGGGACTTGTATTGAAAGGAAGGTGATTTTATTTTAAAGCACATCAACATATTGTTTCTGTCCACTCACTTGCAACTGAGCACTTGTGTGACACAGAGAAAAAGTGGTTGTCAGGTCCTGTGTCTCTTGGGTCTTTCCTGACTGGTGATGAAAGCTGGATTTTGGACAGTCTTTTATGCCTTTCAGATATCAGCAAGAGTTATGATGTATCCTTTTGACATAAGTTTGCTTCCTTCATCCTCTGTAGCTCTTATCCAGGTCTACTGCCCATTGTCTATGACCTTATTTTCAGTATCTTCATGGTTAAGGCTTGTCTTCCCACGGGGTGACAGGAACAGGCATGGTGTGTGCCGTGTGGTGTCACCCTCATGTGTCTCACTCTTACCAATGTTCATGTTTCTGCCAAAAAAAAACCAAACCCAGTTAGCAGTTGGACTGGATGATCATTGTAGGTCACTCCCAACTGGGACTATTGTATTTTAAAAAGAAAATGTCCTTGTGTGCACCGTTCCTGTGCCTTCTGAGATGTGTGTTCTGGTATGAGCTCCAGGATTTCTCCATTCTTCCTGCCATGAGGACAGTTCTGGTGTGCACTGCTCCTGGCTCTCACTGCTCCTTGGCTGGCTCTGGCATCCAGCATGCCCATGTTTACAATACCAGTAAAAACCAACAACAACAGGGAAAAAAACCCAAAGCAACATCATTTATCATTCGGGTTGCATAGTTTTTCCCTCATTCCAGTGTCTAAATTGCAGTTCATTGATGCAATAGGGTGCTCCAGGCAACATGCTCCAGGCTGCAGCTCCTCATCTGATTAAAGTCACTTGGCCAGCAGCCCTTATCACCATGGGGTTCATCCCTCTAGTAGGAGTGGCTGGTGCATGTTACCTGCACTGTGGTTCCAGCTTTTACAGCCCCAGGGCTTATGTCAGTGGTGAGAGTACAGTGGTGTTTGTGGTGATCCCAGCTGAGCCCCCCAGGCTGACCCCACTGGCTTTGGGTGGCTGGTTCCTGGGCGTGCAGGGGGTGCAGCGTGTCCCTGCAGTCGGTCTCTGGAGGCACACAGGAGATGTTTTACTGCCCTTGCTTATCTGCCTGTCCTGTGTTTTAATATGAACCATACCGAACAAAGCTGCCTGAGAACTGAAGATTATCTGTGGTATTCATCACTTTTAGGAAGGGGAGTTGGTTTAATGTTGGCTTTTAGCATTTGCTAGGCCTTGTCTCCTTGACAGAAAACAACAGACTACAACGATTACCAAGAACAGCTGCTTAGAAGGCACTTTGGATATTTTTTCCACTTTTGCTGACCTGGACCACAGCAATTATAAGTTCTGGTTATTGTAAACTTACCACAGAACCCAAGGCATACCTTAAAATGATGTCATGTCTAGACACACAATTCAGGTATAAATTATGGAGAGAAAGTAGCTTGTTCAGTGGTTAAACTGTAAAAATTTAACAAGATATTTCTGTCTCTCTAGCCTTCACTCTTGCATATGTATTTCTTTACCTCTTACCAGGAGAATTCTGTGACTGCCTCTTAATTTTTTTGTGTTGGGAGATGGAATTTCCTCCCTGTTCTCTATTTCATTTCCTATTTCTGCCTTGCTGGATCTCAAGGGAAGCTGTGTATCCATCTACTTGGAGCCCAGAACGAGGGAGGAAGACTCTTGGGTCCAGTCACGACGTGGGCAAGGTCACACAAGGGGTGATATACAGCAACCTTTTCAAAAACTGGCTTGCTGTTTTGGGTAGCTTTGTTTTACAGGGTGGTTAGAGGAAAGAGAAGAACTCCACTGTGGTGCCCAGATGCTTTGTAATCAGAAGTATTCACTATCTGCAGTCTTGGCAACATCCCTGTAGTCCCTAGTAAGGTTGAGTGAGCCTTATGTTTAAGGATAAGTTGGACTCTAGTTACAACAGGCTTGTCTATGTGGTAATGCAACTTGAATTTCTGTCCAGAGTCGCTGCTGCTGCTCTGCATGTGAGTGGAGAGCAAAGGTAAGGTGCTGTGGGCAATCTTGTCCCTGGGGAGTAGAGCCTTGTGAGCTCAGAGGGTGGCTGTTGCAGGTGCTGCACAGAACAGCACATGCAGAAGTCACTCGTGTCCCATCCAGCCTCAGTTATTTAGGCATAACTCCACTGCTTCACAGGGAGTGCTCCCCTGCTGACAAGTCTTGTGTTAAATAGACAATCCCCTGCACTTGGCCTGGGCTTAATTTCGTTATGGGATCAGAATTGTTGGCTTACCAGCTGCTGTAATCTGTCCCCTTCTGTACCTGCTATGAAATGCAGACTCTGGTGGTGGAAGGGACCTGCTGGGTTAGTGAGCTGCTGCAGGACTATTCTCTATAGCATATTCTGTTGTGCTTTCCCTGGCCTACTTACATAGTCCTCAGGTGAAGGGACTTGGCAAGAATACTCTTCCATTTAACTGGTATTTGATCTCAAGTTCTCTTAGTAAGCTTTTTTCAGTTATCTCCATCATACAGAATTTCTTTTCTCTGTCTGTGTAGATGTCTGTTGTGGATTTTCCTCCAAGGAAAACAGATGGATCTTCTCACCCACGGAGCACTTTGCTCTCCCTGGATATCTGCTCAGCCATCTGTGTGTCCCCTTGAGGACAAGGCTTCTGCTCCAGGCCTGTGTCTGGGTCTAACTCTTACCATACCTGGATCTCTCATGATCTTTTTTTAACCTGTAATCAGATTAGTTTGTTTCCTGGGAGCTGCCTATGCTGCAGGTCTCTGGAGGCTTCTTGTAATGTTCAGCAAGCAGAGATGGCAATTGGTGGTGCTGAAGTTGTTCTGTTCTTGTTGCCATACTCTGGAGAACTGTTTCACTCCATTCCCAGTGCTCACAGCTCTGCTCTGGGTTCCAGAGGGGCATGTGTGTCTGGAGTCTTCTCAACGTGAGGTGTCCACACTGGCAGTCAGTGTGCTGGGAAGGGAGGACTTTTCTTTGGTGTCCACAAACTCAGGTAGACAAACCTGAAGCCACAGTTCACTTTGATAATACAGCAATCAGGTCAACTTTCCTGTATGCCATATGAAAGTCAGACCTGTGCTGGAGCCATGGCTTTCCTGTCCTGACCTGGTGTTTGTGAGCAGAAAGCCCCAATCTGCCCAGGCCCTTTTTGCTGTCCCACTTTTTAGGATCATAGCAAGACATTTTCATTTGGTTGCATTTACATCTGTCATTTCTTCTGGCCTCTTTGTCCCTGTCAGGAGAGAATGACCTTCCTGCGGTGTTATTTCTCTGCACTTGCACCCTGCTGTGCTGTTTGGAAGCACTGTGTGGAAGGTGAGCATACCATGGAGCCTGCAAGGTGCCCAGTGGCCTTGGAGTGGTTAATGTGCTGTGCAGCGTGTGGGTAGGTCACAAGCCTTGTGATACTTATGAATGAACTACACCACAACTTGTTACAGCATCTTCAGAGATCAATAAAATCACTGTCTGCAGCCAGACCATGAAGTAGAGGATTCCACTGCCACACTTTGTAGTGTTAAAAGCCCTCAGGCAATTAAGGCTTCCACTGCACCTTCCAGTCCATTGCACAGGCTGAGGTGGCCTTGGGGCCCTTTTTCAGCTTTTAATTGAGTGATTGTTTTTGTACATAGATGTCTTTTGGAGGGGTTTTAATGGCTGTTAAACACAGGAGGAGAGTGTTAGTAAAGCTCTAAATGCTGTCAGCCAAAGTTTGTCCTTGTTTCTGCTTCTAGGATATCCACTTGCAGTGTCCCGTTTTTCCCTTGTTCATGGCTTTTTAGAGGTACTTTTTCTTTTGTGAGACTCTTGACCAGTTCAAGTACAAACAGATGGAAACCAGCAGAGATCCAGCTCCATAGGAGCACCTAGGCCAGGTTCTTAACTCATCTGAAGTGTTTTGTGCTCAGGGACATGGGCTGCAGCCAGGCACTGTGTAGCCTGTGGCAGGATACTGTAGATACCTCCATGTGTTGTCCCTTGCAATCCTACATCTTTTCTTCTCGTCCTGCCTCCCCTGTCACCCCATCTTTCCAAGTCTGCAGCCTGGTTTCATGTTCTTGCTTGCCCAGGTGGAGCTTTCTTCCTTTGCTGGAATGTGGAGACGTCCCACTCCTGGGCTGGTCCAAGGGCAGGCAGCTACAGACCCCACGGGCACTGGTCCCCTCCCGGGGCTGATGGGGACAGGAGCAGGGGCTTGTGGTGCATGGGAGCTGGAAAAGGGTTATGGAGGAACAGGTGGTGCTTCAGGCAAGGGTCTTCTTGGCACCCCACCCTGTTTTATGTTTTTTTAGGAGATGCTCTGCAGTGAAGGAACAGTTTCTTTGGATAATGGATTCTGGTCCTGCTGCTGAAAAAAAAAAAGCCATCCTCTGTTGTTCCTGGAGTCCCTACTTCAAATGCCCACAAGAAAAAAGCAAACCTTTCAGAGCCCTAATTAGCACAGGACACTAGTGTGACAGTCCTGCCTAGGAGGGCTGGGTTTGAGTCCACAGGTCCATTGCCTCAGGAGTGATGCTGCCAGCAGAGGCTTGTCCCTGTCCTCACTACACCCCAACAAGGGGGATTCTCCAGTGAGACCACCGTGGGCGTTCCTCACGTAGAATTATCATCACATAACCTTGTTAGGGTCGATGCAAACTGCCTGCAAACAAGTGTCATGTGGAAGTTTGCAAATCCCATTGTCCCCGGGAAAATTAACATGGCCCAAAGTGCTGAAGTGCTGAAGGAAGCAAGCTCTCAGACTGTTCTGGAATACTGAACTGTGTGGAAGTTGGTAGAACTTTCCCACTTCTACTCCATGTGGAGTAAGTTAGCTTTTTCAGCACTGTGAGGGCATTGACATACATCCAGGGAAAGGAGAAATGCAAGAAATGAAAATGTGAACCAGAGCTGCTTAGAGCCCATGGACTGGATATGAGATTCTGCTTTGCTTCAGATCTTGTAGGATTTTTATGGGAAAGGGATGGGGTAGGATCTCTGGGGAGAACACACTCACTCTGCAGTTTTCTCTGCAGAGATGGCCTTTAGCAAGGGTGTGTGTAGAGATAATCTCTTAATGTGAAGCAGAACTTCTTATTTTAAGATCTTAACCATATCTCTTTAAGCACCGTCACTGGGAGTTCTGCAGGGAGTGTTTTGCTTAATTTTAATAGAAATAGTCTCTCTAGGAAGTTTTAAAAAAGTTTTGCATAGCAATGGGACTAACTGTTTCTCACTCCTGTGTTGTAGTTGGGTCAGGGCTGGGTTGTGAACTAAATCTGTGGTGGATGTGAAGCAGTGGGTGGAGCGTCATGTGAGACCTGCTGTGATGCTCCTCTCAGGTAGATGGTGGTGCCAAACACAGCCTGGGAGTGTCACTTGGGCTGGGCTTGTAAAGATACATTGAAAACTAGATGTGGCATCTGTGGACACACTTCTTTTTGCTGCACCTTGGCTCCCAGAGTTGCAGGGTCTGTGCTGGTGACAGCTGACAACCCACTTTGGAATTTGTGTCCTGCCATGGCCTGGCTGTCAGGGGCTGTCCTGCTGTGTTCCAGGCACTGCTTTTACCCACACAGGTACCTCAGGCTAGAAACATCCTGAAGAGAGACACTGTTGTAGTTTTCTTTATAATCTCTGCTGGTTCCTGAGGTGGAGTTTGAGTGACTGCTGACAGACCTGCACTATGTTTGGAAGCAAATGCAAATTATTTCAGAGAAAATCTTTTTCACAGAGCAGGTCTCTGCTGGCTGGGGAGGAAGGATCAGATAAATTCACCTAGTTTTTTCTCATCTAGCCAGCTTCACAGCACATTCTTTTCCCTTCTTCTCTCTTATGCTTCTGCTTATCTTTTTTTTTTTCCCCACAAGACCCATTGTTCCTGTTATTTTACAGTGGCTAAGGCACTACCTGGGTTAGGAACAGGCAAAGCATACAGTTTTGGGGTGGTGGGCTGATGTAGGCTCCTGATTCCCAGCCTCAGCTGCTGTTCTGTGGCCAGTCTTTGGTGGCTTACAGCAGCTCCCACCAGTGCCACGATCCACATCTACTTCTGGGTGCCAGTAAGATGTCCCTGTCCACAGGGTCAGGGATTCCAAGCTCCTCTGCTTGTTCTCTGCACCTGTTTGCCCACTCCTGGGTTGTTAATGGGGAATAAACACGTTAGTGGGATGTGGGAGAAGGAGCAGGAGGTAATTGCCTCCTCTCCTCTCCCTGGCATGTGCCATCACAAGTCTTGGGTGCTGTGGACAGGCTTGGTCTGTATGTGATGCAGGAGAGCAGCAGTACCTGGAGAAGGCTCTCAGCTGCTGAGAGCCTCCAGGTATTGAACTGGATTTCACCTGTGCTGACAAGGTGGTTGGTGAAGGATTGTCTCCACCTCATCTGCCACCTTCCTCCAGGTTTTCAGAGCTGGGAAGGCTGCCCTCCTTTGCTTGCCTCTTCAAGTGGAGGGAAGGTGAATGAACTGTCATTGCTGTCAAATGGGAACTGCACAGTGGTCTGCAGGCTCTGCCTCTGACTTCTCTCCTTCTGGAAAGGAACTAGAGGGTAAATTCAGCAGTATCTTCTCTCCTGTTCTTCAGCCACCTGAAGAAGGCATCCCCTGTGCATGCTTTCTGCAGCTGCCTTCCCTGGAGGGCTTCCTGTAAATGCAAGAGGGCTGTTGGCTAGTGAGAGGGAAAGGGATACTTTGGACATTGCTAGGCTCTGGGCTTTAACCCTTGGACTCCAGGAGTTCAAAAGCACAGACTCAAAAGCTGAGTAGCCCTTACATCCCCAGGGTGCCCCAGCTGAGCTGCAGGCCTCTAGGCTGGTGCAAGGCAGCCCCATTCCTACCCTGGATCCTTAGGATCCCAGCTATGAGAAGTCAGCAGAGAACAGCCCATCAAGAACAGGAGGTGAGAGCAAGTGCCTGAACTCTGCAAAGGGAAACTCTGGGAGTGGCTCACCCCCCTCCCCACCTTTCCTAAAGTTCAGCAGCACGCATGGAGCTGGAATGGGGGCTGCATTTATCAAATTCCTGTCTGCAACAGCAATGCAGTTGTTTTAGATTAGTGTACAAATAGACATTAGTGTAATACATCTGTTGTTAATCCACCTCTGGGTAGAAGAGAGATGCCAACACATCATTTATTAGCCACATCGATCCTATAATGTCCTTTCTTTTGTCTTTTGAGTATGTAATAGGTTCCAGGATGTCTTTTGTTTCACTGTGTACCACATTTCCTCTTGTCTCATGTAGCAGGACGTAATGTGTTCCAGGATGTAATTTAGGCCATTTTGGAACTGGACACCACACAAAGTATCCTGGACTTTTCTGAAAATCTTCAGCCTGTTAGTTGTGCTCTGCTCACAGGTGAGTGTGATGGTGGGTAGAGAGCAGGAAAATTGGTAGGAAGAAATGCAATTGATTCTTAGTCCAAAGTGAGCGAGAGGCTCATGAGGAGCTCTGGGTGCTGGTGTGGCAGGCTGGAGTTCTTACACCCTTGGTGTGTGGAGGAGGTCAGACAGGGAGTGGTAGCCCACCTTAAAATCCTGTCCTAGACTGATGGGGTGAGACCACAGAGGAAGTTCCCTTGGCAAAGGAACCAGCTGAGGAGCAGCTCTGATGGATACAGATCTCTTTTTTTTTTTTGTGGGAATTGGGGGCTGCTGCTAGAGTCTGGTTATCTAATTGCATCAAAACTGTGCCAGCCTTGGGTGAAAAAATGAAAACTCCCTAACAGGCTTTTTCCCTTTTAGTGATGTTAATGGCTTTGAGAAGCAAATTACTTTCACGGGTGTGGAGGAAAGCAGGGACAAAGGACCTGCTGAAAGTCAGAGAGGTTGGTGGTAATTTGCTTGTGGTATGGTCATGGGGGGAGGAATTGGCAGCGGCCACTTGCCTGATCGCTTCCACAGGAGTCTATTCCTTTTGCTTGTTTAGTCATGAATCAACATCCCACCAAGAGTGATGAAAGCCCAGTCCTACATACCCTCACCTCTGCATTGTCCAGCTGTCAGCTTTGGCCTTGCCAGATGTTCACTGTGCAGTGGAGAAGGACAACAGCTGGCCCAGGGGCACTGTGCAGGATCTCAAACCAGCTTCTGCAGGGAGGAGGAAACACTGTGAGCAGGACCTTTGACCTTTAGGTTGGACCAGCAGTTGCTCTTAACCTGTGGAAAAGTTTTGAAGACAATAATTTTTTTTCAAAAATATTTTCCTCCTTTTTTGTTGTTGTTCTTTTCTTTGTTTCATCAGAGGGTTTTGCAGGAGATGATTTACCCTGCACTCTCCCTGCTCTGCACCCCATCCCGTCTGGCTTCTGATGTGTCAGTCTTGAGGCTTGAGGACTGCAGGGGAATAATGACAACGTTAGCTGCAGCCCTGACTTCCTGCTTTATCAGGACTTTCTCTTTAGTGTGTGCTGGTTTTAAGCACAGGAATGTTACAGGGCGTTTGGGAAGGGGTTGCTAGGGGTAACCGAGACGTGGGACCAGAGGGAATAATGTTAATAAAATAAATTGCTGACTTGGAGCAGCCTGATAACTCAGACGGGTGAGTTGTTAGGCTTGACATCATGTTTTTCTCCCTTCTCCCTCTCTGCCCCACATCAGCTGCCTTTCCCTTGCAGGCACGCTCATTCATGGGGCCATGGTTCAGTTAAATCCAATCCAGTGTTATGCCATTAGCACACAAGTCTCCTGTGCCAGGATCTCTTGTTTCTAGGTCTACAGAGAACCAAATGTTAAAACTTTTTAAAATGCAAACTGCTGTGGAAATGACAAGCTCCTGTCCCTCTCCAGACTGCTCAGCACCATTCTTCTGTAAGAGGAGATAGGGCAGAATATGAAACAGCAAACAGCACAGACACCAGGCAAGCAATTAATTTTCTTGAAGACATAGGAATAGTGGAGGATGGGGAGAAAGAGAGAGTGCAGACTTGTGACTGACAGCCTTGGGTCTGTATTGTGCCATAAAAACAGAACAAAGTCCCCAACTCAGAGATCTTACTGTCTGCTTTAATTAAAAGATCACAAAATTAAGGCAGCTGTGAAACTGTGTTTGCATATTAATGGTCTCAGGATCTCAGTGCCACAGGACATGAACACAGCCAAAGCTTCTGTGTGGTTCAAAAGATGTTCAGAACTTTTTACCAACATTGAGACCCCCTCTTGTTTCATCAGGGCAGATAAACCTCCCAGAGCACAGCCTGGCAGGTAGATTGTGGTGCCTAAGAAGAACCTCATGTAAGAGGAAGTGTTTCCTGTCTGCTGTATGGAGGTTATACACTTTCCTTTTGAAGCACCTGACCCCCAGCCCTTTTCAAAGACTTGTTCTTCCTGGCACCTCCTCCTGACAGTTCTTTTGTCAGCTGGTACCTGAGGTGGTAGGTTGCTGTTGAGGGTCTAGATGGCCACACTTTGTCCTTCTACCTTAAACTTGGGATAGGCATAGTGTGTGCCTTATGCAGAGGAGACAGGGAAGCAAGCCCCATGTGCTGCATGGGCTGGGACACTGAAGGATGTCAGGTTCAGCTGGAGGCTGGGACTCAAGGGACTTGCCTGTGGTTAACAAACAAGCAGTCCGTGGAAGACACTGGTGCTTCTCAGCTCTGTGCCTCAATTCAGTTTGTATTTTCTTTCCCTGGAACAGAAATGGCAAATATTTGAGTGATAGAAGCTGCTTTGCTTGCATAAAATTATCCCTGTCCTTTTTCTCCTAGACAAAGCCAAGGCTGTGTAGTGCTGCTGATGGGCTGGTGGGCTGGGACTTGTGGGCTCCTCAGCTCTGCGTTTTTGAGCATCTCTTGCCCCACATGCTTGGCCTCTGAGCTAATTCACTTTTCTGGGGTCCAGGGAAAATGGGCTTATGGTTCACATCCAGTCCTTGGTCCTTCATCTGGCTGTCCTTGCTCTAAACTCTTCTTTAGAGAAGCAGACTCTGTTTCAGTGGCTCGTAATGGCCAAGTGAGCCACTTCCTCAGCTCTCTGTGCTCCTGTCTGGTCCCTGCAGCCAGAAGGTTGCAATTACTTCCTTGCTTTTTCAGCAAGTTCATTATGTTGCTCCACATGCTTTCATATGGTAAGGGACACTGCAGTTTTAACAAGCTTGGCTGGAATCATTCCTTCTTGGCAAATGCTCCCCCTGCCTTGGAGCTGTGCCATGAGACCAAGGAGTCGTCTTTGCCCATTAGTCCTGGGTGCTGGTCACTTAGCTCTGTCCCCCTGTCCCTGCTGAAGCAGGTGTCCGTGTGCGTGTGAGGAGAAGGGAGGGGAGGGAAATACTTTTATTTTGGCTGTGCAGACAGTGTTCTCAGTTCAACAGACACCAGGAATGTGCTGCACCCGTGATGGTCTCTGGGCTGCCAGCACCAGTGTGGCTGCTGACACGACTCCAAGGCCACTGTTGGCCTGGGGGGTGGGTTAGGGAGAGTGAGTGTGACTGAGCCTAGCAAGCAGCAGGGTGGTGCAGTGGTAGAGGCAAACACAGCGTGTGCTGGGGAGCAGGGTGTGTCTGGGGAAGTGGAGGCGAAGCGGCCGAGACAGGACTTCAGGTACCTTGCAGGTTGATCTTTCTCTTGTACTTCCTCAGGTGAAGCTGCTGTACTGCCAGGTACTCTTTTACTTGTACAACCCATGGTCCAGTGTGTTAAATTTTGTTCCTTTCTGCCCTTGGAGCCCCTGGGACTGCTCTGAGTGTACAGCAGAGGAGCTGAGGTCAGGCTCAAGGCAGCTGTGAGAGGCAGGACTGGCCCCGTGGAGGCTGGGTGGCAGGTCTCTGTCCTTCTGCCATTCTGTGGGTCCAGTCAGAGGGGAGGTTTAAAGGCAGCCTAGAAAAAAAGTCATGCTGTGATGCAGTGTTCTGGCACCGCTAGGCTATTGTTGCTTAATAGTTTGGAGATGATTTAATCTCTGAGATAATTAAATTGAAGGTGTCATTTTAAAAGATAACAACATCTGTATGAGCTCTGTTAGGTTTGGCATAAGCTTCAGCTTGTTTTGTAGGGATTGAGGGATTTTCTTGTGAGGAACATGGGGGAGGCAAGGCAGGTCTAGCTGGATGGTAATTATATCCACCCTTTCTTGCTATAAAATAAACTGACATAATGCAGAACAAGAAAGAAGCAGCCTCCATGACCTCAAGAAGGTGAGAGTAAAATACTCCCCTGGGATTTAATGTGTCTTCTGACAATGAAACCTGTTAGGTCAAGTCCCATCTCCACGTGTCCGCTCCTCTGACTTGCCAAGGAAGGAGAGAGCCCAGGGGCTCAGGAGGTGGCACAGAGCACTGCAAGCTCTGCGGGGACTGTTTGTGTCCTGCCACACTCTGTGGGAGCTGCTGGGCTCCCAGGAGGGTGCTCTCCACTCCACTGCCGCTTATTCTAACTGGAACGTCTTTTTACCCGCAGCCAACACGTCTTCTTACCTGCACTGTGCCTTTCCTCTAAGAGGAGAGCTGTGTCTGCCTGGCATCTATGGTAGCCCCTAGCCCTCTCCAGTCCTGGGCAAAGCTTGTCTTCCCTGCAGGGACATGCTGATTGTTGTGTTTTGGGTCTGTCTCCTCCAGAGCTCCACATGATGTGTTGGAGTTACCAAGCTGAGGTTTAACATTTAGTCTGCTGGTAGGTGACCTACAGGTGACTGGGACAGGTGCTCCAGAAACGAGGTACCAGCCTGCTCCTGTGGACCTTCTCGCATGGTTAGGGGGATCCAGCCTGCAGTTTTCTCAGCCAGAATCTGTGAGTTGGCAGGGAGCCCTCAGGTGTTCTGCTCCATCCCCACCGTGCCCCAGAGGCGCCCGGTTCCATGGGCTGTGGCTGGGGGCAGCTGGGCTGGCAGCAGGGGCTGGCTGCTGGCAGAGCACATGGCAAGGACTCACCTGACTGTCCCTAAAGATGCTCCCTCAGCCCAGGCCCTTCTTGGCAGTAGGCTTGTGCAGGAATAGCTTGGTGGGGGATTTCCCTGTCTTTCAACATTGTATTTTTAGTGCTATCTGACCTATTTACTGGACACTGCATTTAGCTCTCTTGTCCTTGATGCTCTACCACCAGCTTAACACCAGCCGAGTGACCCTCAAAGAAGAGAAGCTGTGTAATAACATGTGTGTCTGCAGTGCTTTCCCTTTAGCTCCAATGTGAAAGGGAAGGAATGTATCTGGGCATTTGAATGGTGTGGCTTGTGATACACACCAATTTATGTAGAAGCTGGCAGGGAATTTTCTTTTTCTTGCTAGCAGGAGAAGCAGGGGGACTTGGGATCCTCTTCTGGTGAAGTAGCTAGAACAACAGCCAGCATTTAAAAATTACAGGTTTGGAATTGAACTATAAATTCCAGTGAAGTGAAAGATCCATGAATAATAGGTCTTTAGGCTGAAATATAATTTGTTTGTATGTTTTAAGAAGTAGAAAGGAAACAGGATATAATTCCTATTAGTACTGTATATATTTTCCCCAAGCAAAGAGACAGCTGTCTAATGGAAACTTTGTGTTTGCTCCATAAATGTTTTTAACTGTTGGGGTGTTTCGGGTTCATTTTCCAGCAGTACACAGAGCTTTAGTCTCTGGGGGTTCAGCTGATTTGATAGGTTGCTGCTTTCAGCCTGGGACCACACGTCCTCTGCAGTGTAGCTCATCTTTTCAGAGGGAGCACATCGCCGGTTCCAACGGGTTTAATGCAGGATCCAGGAATCGAGCACAAGTTTGTCTCTTTGCTCTGATAAGCATCTTGAGAATTATCAAATCAGGATTAAAAAGAGCTTGTTCTGTCCTTGCTAGCAGCTGAAATCTGACCAACTCTTCTGTGATTTGGAAAAGTCTGGTGGAACAGCTTTTACAAATGGCTGTTTGTGTTTTTCATCTTGTGCTGGACCCAGTGTTAACCATAGAGCAGTGGGGGGGTTTATTGGGTGCCATGTGATGGGTTATGCCAGTAGCACATCGCTGGTTGCAACGGATTTAACACAAGTTTTAGCACAAGTTTGTCTGTTTGCTCTGATAAGCATCTTGAGAATTATCAAATCAGGATTAAAAAGAGCTTGTTCTGTCCTTGCTAGCAGCTGAAATCTGACCAACTCTTCTGTGATTTGGAAAAGTCTGGTGGAACAGCTTTTACAAATGGCTGTTTGTGTTTTTCATCTTGTGCTGGACCCAGTGTTAACCATAGAGCAGTGGGGGGGTTTATTGGGTGCCATGTGATGGGTTATGCCAGTAGGAGTCTGAGTGAACTGGACTGAAGCTGTTGGATTCACTTCTGTTTGAGACAGAAATCACCACAGATCCTTTACATAGAGAGGCCTGAGGTGCCTGTGGTGCCCGTTGGTGTTTGCCCCTGCAGTGAGCAGAGGTGGGCACCAGCTGAGGAATTCAGGTCTGATTTATTTATCATCATCTCTCTCATCATTGAGATGATGATGACACTGTGGCTGCGTCTGTACAGTAACCATGGAAGGCAAAGGGCTACAGACAATCATCTTCTTCAGAACCACTCTGGTTTGACACATGTGGGGCTGTATCTGTATTCTGAGTCCCTTTATGTCTGGTTTGGGAGGTTATTGCATATGCGACTTGATTTCAGAGAAGTTATGCTGGCTCCAGAATGGTGCATTTCATGGGTAAACTTGGGCTCACTTACAACCAGCTTTCAAAGAAACAGGTCCTGAAAGGGCTTGAGCTTCTTGCAAATCTTAATGACCTTGCTAAGAACTTGGTTGCTTACTCTGAACTCAACCTCAGAGAGTTTTGGAGCTGAATGAAAAAGATGAGAGCTAGGGACTGACTGGTCACACAAAGAAAAGCACCTTTCCAAGCACTGAGTGTTTTTATAATTATTTTTTTAGCTATTTGTCCAAGAGCTGAGGTGAAGCCTTGCATAGAACTTGCAGAAGGGTAAGTCAGAAGGCAATTGGTTTTCTCTAATGTGGTTTGGTAATGCCAGTTTTAGATGCCCTGGTGCATGTGGCACTGCTGCTGAGGGCTGACAGATACGATCCCAGGGCTGGTTGACATATTCTGGGGGCCTCGTGTCTTCTGGAGCAGCTGTTGCTCAACAGTGTACAAAGTGGCATGAGACTCCTGCCTTTAGGTGGCTGCACGGCACCCGCGGGCGTGCGTTTTGTAGCTGGCTAAAAAAGCTAAAATTAAAGTTAGTTTGTAAGCCATAGAGCTAGGATAAGCTCTGTTGGCTTGGTGGAGGGTGATACTTTCCAGGTATCTCATTGCCCTCTCAGTAGACCCAGTGTGCTGCATCTAGTGGTGGAGGACAGGGTTGCTTTTGGGGACTGTGTCCTCCAGCAGCACGTCCTCCGTGCTCGGGTGCTCTGAGGCTGGACAATGTGGTGAGGGCACAGTGCCACCAACGAGGGCCAGCAGTGAGCTGAGACCAGGGTGAGGTGCCACATGGTCAGGATGGGAGTGGGGAGGAAGCTGCAGGTACCTCCACTAACCCTCTAGAGATGCCTGCCAATGGACGGAGCACAAATGAGAGATTTGGCAGAGTTATTTTGGGAGTAGGACAGGGAAAGGATTGAAAGAAGATCTCAAACTGTGCTAACAACATTTTGGGGTGGGAAGAAAGTGCACCTTTTTGTTTTAAACTGGTTTTGCCAAGAAAAGTGCTATCTGGTTTAAAATCTAAATATTGACAGTTTTTAATTGTAACTCAGACTTCGTGTTTCATCCCTTCATGCGTGTGTGAGAGCTGAGGAATTTTACACATCTGTGCTGGGTTAACCCTGGCTGAGCAAGTGATGCCCACCCAGCCACTCTGTCACCCTGCCCCTTTCCTTCCCTTCCTCCACAGAGCAAAAGGGGAAGGGAAAAAGCAAGATAGAGACAGAAGCCTTGTGGGTAAATCAACAAGGGCAGTTTGATTAGAAAGCAGAAGTTAAGCAATGCCACCCACGGAAGCAAGGAGCAAAAATGCCAATATTGATGTCTTTGAAATTCTAACTATTAAATCTTGTAGGAAGCCTTGCCTAGATAAGCTGCACTAATTAAATATATTAATTTGAAGAGAATAAATTAAACTGCATTAGATCATCATAGAAACACTTTTACTCAGGACTGAATTGAGCTGAATTTAATAGTGTTTGGAAATAACTAGAACTGAATGATGGCCACGTCCCATGAAAAAGATGTCTGTGTAGGGTTCAGCATGGTTTAAATAATTCCCTTTTTAAGGTCAGACTTTATAGGTAACACAGGTAGTTTCTGAGTTCCTTTGGGCAGATGAGCTTTGCTGATTTAAGCGTAGTGTGTGTTCATTCCTTCCACCTGAGCAGGGTCACGTTGTTCAGACCTGCTCTGGCTGGGCCCTGGCCCTGCAGGAGCCTGGGGGTGCAGGGTCTGCCCAGCACACGTGTGCAGGGGGTGCAGCAGGAGCAGCTGGGCACTGGGAGAGCATCAGCATAACACTGGCACGGAGAGCCCGTGCTGGAGACCTGTGGCACTCCCTGGGCTGAGAGGGAAGAGTTAAGGACCTCCTGTCCAGCGGAGTAAGCCCAGGAGCTGCCATTTGGTGCTGACAGAGAGGGAGTCCTCTGCTGCCTGCAGCTTCTATCAATTTCCACTCTCTTGTCAGCAGGTTGTAAATAAAATAGCTGCTGTGCTGCTCGTTCCACTGGCTCTGGGAGTGGGCTGCCTCTGAGGGAGCCTACAGGTCTGATTGATAATGAAGGAGGCCTGATTGCACCTCCAGCTCTGCGGGTCAGGGGAAGGGATGTCCAGCTCGTGGCCTCAGCGGCAGGGTTTCCATTGGGTTGCTGGATCACCCCAAGGAAATAAACCACTGCGTGATGTGAACTGGCTTTGATTTTTTGGCAGCTCTGACAGAGAAATAGGATTAAAAATAAATGGAGGAATTAATCTTTTCAAAAAGAAATATGGAGGAAGAGGGAAACGGTCCAGCTAGGCATTAAAACTTGAAATCAAGCTTAAAGTTGCTGCCTGCTCTCACAGATGCTCAGAAGACATCTGAAGAGTTAGCTTATGTGTTTTGGAAGATCCTGTGGCCCAGCACTGCTAGCGAGCTGTGAAACAGAGGCCCCTGAGTTATACTTATGGCTCTGCAGTCAACTCCTGTGCGTGATGTGCACCACATTTCTTGAGCCGGCTTTTCAAAAGCAGTCAGGTTTTGGGATGTCTGGTTTGGGAGCTGCCAAGTCCAAGCAGCTTCCACTGGCTTCCGTTGGTGGCTTAGTATAGGGGGAGCCTTAAACAAACAACCAGCAGCTGAGACATCCTCAGTGAAGACGCCCAAAGTCTGCAGTTCCCAAGTTCATTTTCCATGCTAGAAAATGCTGACCCATCTTTGTCTGTTTCTTCATCTGTAAAACAGCAAGGTTCCAACCAATAGCTTATCCCTGATAGGCACTGTAAGGGTGAAAAAAAAAAAAGTTAAGTTTCTTCAAAGGAAACATAGTTGTGAAGCAGACTGTAAATCTGGTGCCAAGGGCCTCATGGTGGCCCTTTCTCTGTGCAAGGTGAAGATGCCGTGTAACTGTTTGGTTTGAACTTATGCTGAGTGTTCCTTCTTAGGCTCCTGTGAGTCTTCTCCTCTCTGAACACAGGCATTTCCATTCCCCAGGTTTTCACATCCATGCTGTTGTCTGGAATACCCTGTTCCTTGCTGTACAGGGAGAACTGAATTTGAGCAGTGTGGTGTCTGTCCCAAGGAAAAGGTGATTTGGGGTTACTCCAAAGCAATAAACCCAAGAGGACAGTGGCAAAGCTGCAGCAGGGACTATGGGTTTGAAAGGCAACTGTGGACCCCAGGTTTCTGAAGCAAGAAAGCTCGTGTTGAATGGGCATTTTTATTTGCACTTGCTGCTGTGGTAAATGCACAGACTGTTCTGCTGTCCTCCTGCCTGAGAGTGGTTCTGTCATTTCAGCTCTTCAGCATCTGGTTTGTTATACCCGTGCTCAAGAAGGTAACTCAGCAGTGAACTTTGCAGGTCTGTCTGCAGTTCACCTGAGTCCCTCCTAGTGGCATTTCTGATGGGAATTTTATGACTTCTGTCTTGTAGGCTTGGTACACGCTTTGTTTTCTTTGGAGCCAGCGTTGGCTCCTCTTGCCTTTCTTTTGGAAGCTCCAGTGATCAATGCCTTTGGCTGTGGGAACTCTTGCAGAGAAGAGTTCTATCATCATCTATGAGGGTACAGGAAAAACAGATGAAGCAGTGTAATATATGCCAAATATTATCTGCAGAATTGCTCTTATCTGATATCTACAGCTGTACTTGCTTAATTAGCACTATTTTGCTTAGCCTGACCTTTCTTTAGAGAAATCTAAGAATTGGAGTCCTCTGAAATCAGGCATCTTTGTTCAGCAGTTTGAATGATCTGTGTTGATATCTGTATGAGTGGTTCACTTCTATTGCATTGGAATTGGGTCTTTAATACTTACAGCCTGTGTTTTCCAAAATCATCAGATGGTGGAAGCCATCAGATGGAAAGGAGCAGTTATGCTTTCAGAAGTTAATTGGATGGTCTTCACTGGTCAGTTTTTAAGATGTAACACCTTGTTTCTAATCTGGCACTGCTCTGCCATTGAGATTGGCAGCTCAGGTGGGCTCTCAAAAAAAAGCAATGATCCCTGAATGGTGTGAGCCAGGGGGACAGATTCTGCATTTCTTTAAGTGTCACACCTCCTGTGGTGTTTGTGCTGACTTAGGCCAGGTGACCCTCTGCTCCTGAGCCCCATAAGCAATCTGAGAAATTAGTCCAAGGCTCATTTAGCAACTGTTGAGTATTTAAGCTCAGGCTTGGTTCTCTTTCATAAGGGTGCTTGGAGCTAATGAAGGGAGTGCAATAGAAGTGCTAAGGCAGGTAAATGAAAAAAGCAAGATGAAAGTTTCTTTATCTCCCAGTAACTCAGACAAGCTGCTTTTGGAGACAGTGTATGTGCACGCAGCCTTTTAAGGGACTCTGTTGTTCTGTCTGGTGTTGCAGACTAACACTTTGTCTTTAATCTCTACTGGAGCACTGTTATGACCCAAGGCAACACCTCCACCCCTCTTGCAAAAGAGTCTCAGTCCAAGCCCTGACCATTCATGGCCCTGGTGGCAATACTGGGGCTGCTGCAGGGCTTACTGCGTGGAGCCAGTGCCTGGGACAGTGCTTTAACAGGGAAAACAAATTTAAATCAGAGTAAGGAGTAAAGTTGCTTAAACACACCAGCCTAAGACTCAACAACTTTTTTTTCCCAAGTGAAAAGCTGAAATAATTGCCCCAGAAAGCCAGTTTGTAATATAAACCTTCCCAGGTTTGTATTACAATCCAATGTGCAGTCTAATCATTTTATGTGACTATTTAATCTACTGTTTAACAAACAAAAATACTTGCAGCACCATAGCAACTACTGCAGAGTTTGGTGCCCTTGGGACAGAGGTCAGCTTGCCCCAAAGCAAACCTGCCTACTCTGTACTTTGAGATGTACTTCAAGGCAACCTTGTGGAATCATAAGGAAGACTTTCCAAATTCAGGGAAAAATGGACTCTTTTCTTGATACAGATGTTTCAATCAAGGGTCAAGATACGTATAAATATGTTCCTTGCTTTGGGATAAACAGGTATCCATGATTCTGTAAGGCTTCAAGGACACGGGGGATTCTCTTCCCTGGATACAGGTGTATGAGAGATGGAAATAATTTTATTATTTGGGCATAAACCTGTGTGTATTGTTTCAGAGGAATGCCCAGCTACTGATTCCATAGTTAAGGTGTTAGAGCACATTGTCAGCAGGGGAATCTCTGGTAGGCTTTCCTCTTCATGCTGTAAAAAGATGTCCCTGCAGGGAATGGTATCTTCTGATGTTGAAACAAAGGAACATCTCCTACTCTGATTATGGCTGAAAAGCTTCAAGCAACTTTGCAGAAGCATTCTTTTTTAATAAAAAGGTCTGTCCTGCGTTTAAATACCAATGCTCTGGATTCCTCCTCTATCTTCTGGATGTTGATTCCACATCTTGACCTCTGCAACTGAGATTTTTCTGCCCCAGCCTTTCATTCACCTTGCTCTGATGCTCTCAGACCTGCAGCAGGTGGAGGAAACTCACCTGACCGACAGCACAACTCAAAAACACTTCTTGATTTTGGCCACGTTTCAGTCAGTTGTGTTTGTGCCACCTGATGAATGTGCCCTGGATGTATGACATTTTTTCAGAAGAGTACAGCTTTACCCTTAGCCTAGAAATACTTCTGAGCCTTTCATAATTTATCTTGCTTCTAGAGCTGGTCAGGGTTTCCCAACAGAGCTGGGAATCCTCTAGGAGGATGCTGACTCCATGGGATCTCCTTCCTGTTGTTGGGGGAGACCTTTCAAAACAGAGAGGCACCAGCCAGGCAGGAGTGATGCTGGTGACCAGCCCTCCTGGCTGCCTGACAGCCAGGCAGGGGCGGCGCCGGGG
>NW_008598177.1:28488-33362 GCF_000691845.1 Merops nubicus
TGGCGGCCTGACAGCCAGGCAGGAGTGATGCTGGTGACCAGCCCTTCTGGCTGCCTGACCTTTTGTTGGGCTCCGTGGCCGCCTGGCTGGCGGGCAGTAAGAGATCAGAGCAGGGTGAGCTGGGCAGCTGGGAAGGTGCCAGTCAGCCCCCGTGGAGCTGTGGGGCAGGCAGAGCCAGGCAGCCTGGAGGTCATCCCTCAGGGTGCACCCATGTCACTGGAAACCTGGCAGTGTCGTTGTTGTCCTTTCTCCTGGAGCACAAACAACCAAACGTTGGCAACTTGAAATTGTCTCTGAAACGCGAATCCTTCTTCTGCCTTGTTAGCAAGAGAGGTCTGAGTAAGCTGAACTGCTGCCACTGCCTGGTATTTACTGCATGGGGCTGTTCTCCTGATGTTTCTCCTTCTCTGCTTGGGTGTGTGAATCCTTTTATGGCTTTACAGCATGGTTTGTGGGCAGAAAAGAGGGGAGACAGTTTGAAATTTGCTGCTGATGAGCGCCATGAACACATGTTGTCATGTTTTTGGGTAGTGACAATGTGATCTTCTGTGTGGTAAAGATTTGTATTTTTCCTTTTTTTTTCCCTCCCCCCTCTTCTGATTTTCTTTTCTCCTGTTGTTATTCTGTGATTCTGTTACTGTTGTGTCCTTTTCTGGATTCACAGCACCAAAGACAGCTGTTAGTAAGCTTGCCTGAGAGAAGTGCATCTCTCAGATACGTGTCTGTAAAGTGTGAGAACCTTTCTGGTTCAAAAACGTAAGTAAAATGTTAAGTTAGCACAATCCTAAAACAATATACCATGCTTCATCTAAAAAGCATCTGTACCACATTGCAGGATCTCTGGGCACTCTGTGTAAAATGATCCCTGACGAAGAAATACAACTTGGTAATGAAAGTTTTGACACAGAAGATTTCATTTTGAAAACAATGTTCCCCAAAGCTTTTAAAATAATTAGGTTTGAAAACAGGCTGTGCAGACACAATAATTTCCAGGCTGGGAAATCAGATATAACCTTCTTTATTTTTTAACCTCTTCCTCCAAAGCCCTCTTTAAAAGATCCCCTCACAATGGGATCTGTCATAGATTTTTAACTGGAAATAACATTTCCAATATGGTAAAAAAAGAGGCAAAAAAACCCAAGAAAGTAGATAGAAGCTTCCTCCAAACTTTCTCAAATTATCCTAGTAAGTAAAACATCTTAAAATCAAAATTGCACTCTCCTGTATAGCCCAAATACAGAGATTGAGGCCTTTCTCTGTGCATCTCTCTCACCCTTCTGCCTGATCCGTGCCCTTCTGCTGCACAGATCTCGTTATTCACTGAATTATGTCAGTGCCCTCCTTGTCATTTTAATTGTTGGTTTGTTTGGGGTTTTTATAAATCTTCAGTTACATACTTTTGGACAGTATTTGTGTCTAGCACTTGGTTTTCTTCGTTGCCTTATTTCCTGTGGCCAAGCTGTGAGTTGATTTTTCTCTTCCTTAGGACAGGGTGGGGAAGGTGTGTGGGTTCAGTGCTGGGCTTTTGGTGCTCTTGTGGCTTTTCAGTGTCCAGCTGCCCTGTCCACAGCAGGTCCCCGTCCTCCCCCCTTCTGCCCTGCCCAGCCTGCAGGTGAGGTTTGCAGGGCAGCTCTTCAGACTGGTGGCAGTCAAGCAAAGGAAATCTTAAATCAGTGGAGATTGGGGGCAGATCCTCTGGCTCTGACTTGAGAAGGTGGGTTGACTTCTAGCCCAGCAGGAGAGTGGCTGTACCCAGCTGTGTTGGGGGTTACTGAGCCCAGTCCAGAATCACTGGAAGAGTTCACAGACGTGTTTCTCTGTTATGCATTAAGAGACAACAGTTCTTCCTTTGCTTACACGGTTTTGAAGGACCTGGCTGCTGACACCACTTGCAGAGATTCTAGAGGAAATACTGTTAGAAGTCGAGTAACATCTACAGGTGAATTTGCTAGTTTTGCTGCTTGGGCAAATCAGCTTTTGGTGACTAAAAGCGTTGTCCTGGCAGGAAGAAGGAGATCCTCGTCCCCTCCCAGATTTACATTTTATGCAGATATTTAACTTGACATGGCTTTGACAGTCAAAAAAAAAGGTTTTTTTGAATGAAAAGCTTTTTCATTCAACTGGTGTAAATCCCAAGCAGACATGCTTGTTTTGGATTACATTAAGATGATGGATGGATATCATTTATTCTCACTCCCAGGTGGTTGGTTTGCCAGGCTAGATGACATTTTGTACCCTCTCTGATTTCTGCAAACACAAAGTACAATCTATTGGATAGGACAAACATGAGGGAGTGCAAACAGGTGGTTAGCCTAAGTTCTGATGCTGAGTAAGCAATTTATTGTAGTAAATTAGCCTTTTACCATTTCTCATCCAGACCCCCAGTGTCGTGGGGATGGAGCTGTGCTCTGCACTCACGAGGGGGGGGTGGCAGTGGGTTTACTGGTACCAGACAGTGTTTTGGCAAAGTTTGAGACACTAAATTTGACTTTTAAGGAAAAAGAATTTGATGGTGAGGTACACCTGATTATTTACTGCACAGAGGACAAGCTGAATGGGAGATGATGGGCACAATTAAGGCTGAGTGCACCCCTAGCAAAGATTCAAAGTGTAAGCGTGCTGTGTATGTGTGTGGCTATATCTATATAGATCTGACTTACCAATGATCTGTTGTGGCAAGGAATCTCCTAACCCCAGGGAGTAACCTTGACAGGCATCCCTGCCCGAGGGGAGATCCTGGAGTGCAGGAGCTTAAAGGGCTCTTGGGCTGCCTACTATTTATGGGAGTAAGATGATTGACTTATAGTCATATTTTCCCATTGCACTTACACCCAAACATATTGCTCAGGCCAACCCATGGCTATGGCATTGTTCTGTATTTCCCCTGAATCTGGCTTAGCAGGGTGGGATCCTTACAGCCAGATGCAATCACCACACCCAGATGCAATCACCACACCCAGATGCATCGTTATCACCAAAGCAGAAAACCCGAGATAAGGGTCCTGCTGGGGGGCAAAATGCACCAGGCAATTACTGTCTTAAATTGCCTTGGGGATGTCCACACAGCCTGTGTACCTGCTTCCAATGCTGGTAAGCAGGAGGGAACGTAGAGATTACACCAACACTGACACAGGCAGATGCTGTCCTGCTGTTGGGGTGGGTTTGTGCCCGTGGGATTTCATCAAATCATAGAATGGTTTTAGTCGGAAGTGGCATTTGAAGCTCACCTAGTCCAACCTTCCTGCACTGAGCAGGGACACCTGCAATTAGAGCAGGTTGCTCAGAATGGAATAGGTCCAGGGATGGGGCATCGACCACCTCTCTGGGCAGCCTGGGCCAGGGGCTCAACACCCTCAGGGTCAAAAATTTTATCTAGCCTAAATCTCCCTCTTTTAATTTCAAGCTGTCACACCTTGTCCTGTCCCAACAGGCCCAGCTAAACATGTCTCCATCTTTCCTATAGTCCTCTTTGAAGCCCTGGCAGCCCCCAGCAGGTCTCCCCAGCTGGAGCCTTCTCCTCTCAGCTGCCCCAGCCCAACTCTCTCCTGCTGGGCTCCCAGCAGAGGGGTTCCCCCCTCGGGGCATTGCTGGGGCTCCTCTGGCCCCGCTCCAGCAGGTCCCTGGCTCTGCTGTGCTGAGGACTCCAGAGCTGCCCCAGCACTGCAGGGGGGTCTCCCCAGAGCAGGGGGGCAGGGTCCCCTCCCTGCCCTGCTGGCAGTGGCGTGGGGGGCAGACGATGAGAGCTGTGCTGGTGGAGCAGGGTGGAGCAGGAGCCCCGCGCGGGCGCGTTGCAGCTGGTGCAGTTCTGTGCTTCCCAGCTGAGTTACTGGTAGATATTCTGGACACCATTCCATTTTGGAAATGTTTACTGGCATAGTGTTTTCTCTTCAGGTCCTTGACATAAGGATTTATCCTGTGCCTTGATATGGAGCAGCATTATCTTAATTGTTCTTGGCACAGTCCAAGATAGATGCAGCTCTTCATGTTTTGGGCAGGAGGAGTGAGAGTCTCTGGGGAGAACAGGGGTGTTTTTCTGTTGTCTGGCTATTTGATTTAATTGCCTGGGGTTCAGCTGCCTGAGTGGTTGAGTTTTATTGCATGATTTGTGTTTTGAGGTTTGTCATGAAGCCTAGATCCTTGAGTCAGTGTGCTGTCTTTTCTTTTTTTATTTTTCTTCTAAATTTTGAATAAATCAACCTAAATTATTTTGAAAATTTCTGGTTTCTTGTCCTTCTCAAAGCTTCTCCGAATGCTAAGCCTGCTAACATCCCAGACAGCTAAGTGAAGAGCATGAGTTTCAACCTGTCTTGTCAATGAGCAAGACAGATAAATGAAGAGACTGCAGCCACTATCTTTGGCAGATCATAAAACCCAAGCTGGGAATAGAAATTGAGAACTTTGCTGGAGCCACCAGACCACCCTTCCAACCATGTGCTTACACTTCAGTGCTCAGCCTCTTTGCAAACACATGCAATTAGTGATCTGTGCTGTGCTGTTCATGCTATCAGACCTATCTCCATGTAATTTATTATCCTGCAAAAGATCTGAGCTTTTACATAGTTATACCCTGGCTGTGCTCCTTTAGTGAATTATTTATGGTAGTATTTTTGGTCTTCAGTCATCCAGTTTTGGCCAAAACTATTCTTCCTCCAGTTTCCTGCCATTTATCCTTCCTGTGCTAAGCCAAACTTCTAGATTGTCTGATTACCACGTTTCAGACGTGGTTGTTAACCTCTGCCTTGAAAGGAGCAGCTTTGTCAAGCAGCCATTCCTGAAGCTGTAGTTTGCATACAGGTAGCAGATGAGGAGTTTTTGCCTTTTTAAAGAGGTCGTGTCAGAAGTTATGTATTTAAAAACAAAACAAAACAATTCCT
>NW_008598177.1:33393-42646 GCF_000691845.1 Merops nubicus
TGAGGTTATTTTGTAACATAGGGAGGAGACTTGGTCTTTAAACAATTGCATTTGTTGCTATTGATTTTGTTTGCTGCCATTTGAGCTTGTCAGCTGGACAATAGAAAAATATTCCTGTTTTAGACAGATCTTATGGTGAGCACTGCTTTTCACTTCCCTCAAGGAAAATTGTGTGGGAAGACTGCAAGGGATTAGATGTTTTCTTTATTTACGTTGTTTCCTTTACAGTTCTCACGTTGCAGGAGAGTTGTATGGTCTTTGCACTGGCAAGTGAGTATTGCTGATTTTGTAAAACTCAGCAGAACGTTTCAAAAGGAGTTAAGGCTTCTGAACTTCAGAAAAACAGTCAAAGCTTACCTGTGGAAAACTTACCTTTGAAGACAAACCCTACTATCTTCCCTCTAATTATAATGGTGACTGAAGAGCTGCTAGAGGCATAAGATTAATGTATTGCCTGTAGTTACTTTAGAACCCATGTAGCTGTGGAAAATAACCTGGTTTACTGAAGGAGAGGAGGGAGAGAATTAACTCTTCTGATACCTGAGAGATTCCTTGTGAGTGCAAAACACAGACTCCTTCCTAAGAGGGATCTTCTGAGTGTTGTTGACTCTAGATGCTGTTGTGGTTATGTAGGCAGGATGTGAGTAAGTGGATAAGAAAAAAGGAATTAGACTTTGAAGGGTCTGTTTTATGGCAGAAGGGCACCAGAGGGGGAGAGCAAGAAGAAATCTGTGTATATGTGCATACCTGTGTCTTTCCTTCACTTTTGCCCTAAACCATGCAAAGAAACCTACTTAGTCTTCCTTGCAGCATTTTACAAGTTGTGAGTGGGTTTATACATCCCCTCGAGTTCCTCTGCCTTAGCAGCATTACAGATCATAGGCTGTCATGTGTATCTTTGCTCATTTTAAAGACAATAGGAACTTTCTTCCTTCAGTCTAACTCTCATCACTCTTTCTGCTTTTCCCATTGCTAAGGAAGAGGCTCTTTGACAGCAAGGTCTTTGTTTTGTGGGAGTTCATCTGCTCCTGCTGTTTATTCTGCACCTGGAGTCAAGAGATGTGGCTGTGGCACCGTGTGATCCCATTCACAGCAGCCCACTGGGACAACTTCCACAGCGTGGGGGGGCTCCAGGTGGGAAGGATGCAGAGGGAGGAGGATCTCTGAAAACGGAAAAATCTTATCTTGCAAATACCTTGCAAAACAGAGATATGTGAGGATGGCCCCATGGCATCAGTCCTGTGGGTTAGGCTTCCCAAATTTTCATCAGCAGTGCCTGTAATAATAGTGAAGGATGTGTTTTGAGAAAACATTTTGCGACCTTTAAATGCCTGGTGTTGTATAGAGTTTCTTTCTGTAGTATGGATTTACCTTGAACTATCCTTTGGGGAGTAGCTCTTCTCCCCCTCCACATCTGTTCAATTCCTTGTCTCTTCCATTCCAAACTGTGGGGCTTGGTTACGTTAGAATAACAGTGGAGATTGTGAAGGAGCCTGAACAAAAAAAACCAAAGATCCCTTTAGTGAAGTGACTGCGGCTCCTTGATTACTTCCATTCTATTTTGCCTTTGGGCTGTTTATTTTTGCTTTCTTGGGTTAGATGTTTTCTGGATATTAGCATGAATTTTCATTTTAGAGACTTTGGATGTTTTGGTACCAAGCAGTGCTTAACTTCCATTCACATCAAAAGAAATGTAGCTTGGCTAAGGACTGAGGCAGTCTGGCTCAGTTGCCTTCTGTAATATCTGCAGGTTACTTGGCAGTTTGCTTTGTCTTTCTCAGTTTTTATTGCCCTAGGTGTCATCTGTGAACTAGTTCATGGTTGAATTTATACCAATGATACACCCAAAAAAGGAAAAGGCTTTTTGAAACTTGACATTGAATAATCCAACTAACCAGATGTGTAGAGAGGAGTTCAGCCCTTAATGTGAGACACTCAAAGCTTTCAAGGTCAGAAGAATAAAAACTATTGTTTAAATTGTGCATGTTTCATTTCTTTAGCAGAAACAGCTCTGTGGACCTCTAGTGGTCTAAGTATCAGACTTCTAACTCCTGCTTTTATGTAGGACATAGCCTTAGCAAGTTTCATGAGTTGTTACAAACTCATAAACCCGGTTGCTACGTGTAGGAGTCGAGGAATTGCTGGATTCTGCTTTGGATCTTCAACGTCAAACCTGAGCAGCATTTGAGAAGGAAACCAAAAAAGTGCTACCCAGCAAAATGGAAAAAAATCGTGGAAAGGCTGAGGTTGGAAGGGACCCCAGAGATCACCTCATCCAACCTCCTGCCATGGGCAGGGACACCTCTCAACCAGACCAGGTTGCTCAAGGCCTCATCCAGCCTGGCCTTGAACACCTCACATCCAGCCTGGCCTCGAACCCCTCCGGGGGGGGCATCCACAGCTCTCTGGGCAATCTAGTCCAGTCTCACCACCTTTGTACTGAAGAACTTCTTCCTAAGATCTAGTCTAAACCTGCTCTCCTTCAGTCCTTCAGTTTAAAACCATTTTCCCTTGTCCTGTTGCTGCACACTTTGTGAAAAGTCCCTGTCCAGCCTTCCTGTAGCTTCTCTTCAGGTATTGGGAGGCAGTTATAAGATAGTTCACTCAGTCAAAATAGAATGCAGACATAAAGGAACAATATAAGGTCAGATTTCACCCCAAATTTAGGGCCACGTTCTCAAAAAAAAAATCACACAACGTTTCTCTCAGACTTGGAACATTTTTTTTCCCTGAAAAATGTTATACCAAGAAATGTTTTTCCTTAAGCAGTTTGTGTGTGTAATACCACACGTGGGCTCCTTGAAGTCCCAAGCACTGCCACACTCGGCCTCTACATTAAGAACCAGCTCAGTGAAACGGGCTGGGAGCTGTCACCTAGAACCAGGCACCTTTTAGAGGGCAGCAAAATCTGAAACCACAGTGTAAAAAACATGGAAAAGAGGAGCACTTTCTCAAATTCTCCATTGCAATAACATGAGCACATCTGAAGTATTTCTTGGGGTGTTAATTTTTGGTGTTGAAACCAGGTTGTTGGTGTTGAGAGATGTGTGCAGGACTGGAGAGCAGCAGTTCTTTTTAATTACAAGTTAGTCTGCACAAAAGAGCACTGTAAGGCCACTGAGTCTGATGTATTCTTTCCTGCATTTGGTTGTCTGCTTCTCTAAAACCAGATTTTATTGCAGCAGTGGTAGGATAAAGCAGGGAATGTGTCTTCACAGCAGGGAGTGGGGGTAAAACACTATGTGGAGAGATACAATCACCAGTGTTCCAAGGTGATAGCCTGGCCACTTTATATACAAAAAGAACCAAGCAAGAAGAACCTGAGGACTTGAATGAATTTAAACAAACCTAGATATCTACCCCAAGACATTTACATAGCCTAAACCTCTGAACTTTGGGAACCAGTATGCATGCTGAGTGAACTTATACATAGTAACTGCTCCTCCCAGGGGAGGCATAAAATGAAGTTAATGAGACATGGGATGGATGATGAGAAGGGGGGTTCATGTTGGGGGGATCTGTAGCAGGCGTCCCGGGCAGTCTGTACACTCTGAGTACCTCAGCCAGTGGGGAAAGGAGGAGGGAAACTTGCGGCTGGGAAATTAGGATAAAAGGGGGCTGTGGCCAAACTGAGAGACTCCCCTGGGATCTGCCCGTGGGCTCTGCCTTTACTCGAATAAAGTCTATTTTACAGGACTCCTCTGCCTCCTGTTGGAACATCGACCTCTGGCAACGGCATTTTCCGCACAAGCAGCAACTACAGAATACCCAGAGCATCACAAATTAGATACCTGAAAGGATTTTTATATATACATATACATATATATGAGATTAGACTATGACAGACCTCACATTAAACTAGAAAGGGGAAAATTTGGGTCATCCTGTGCTTACCCAGCTGCTGCAGATAGAGACAGATAGAGAAAGTGCAGGAGAAGCACCCACTGGCTGCACCATCCCTAGTGTGCAGGCAGGGCCAAGGATGGACTCTGGAACTGGCCCGGGCCCATGGTCTCATTGGGGAACGTGCTCATAGTAGCTATTGTAATTTTTCATAGACCTGATCCTGAGTTTGCCAGCAGTTCTTTAGCAGGAAGCTGCTGATGGAAATAAAGGTGCAAATTGTTCAATGTCAAGTCATGCTTCAGAGGATTTGGAAGCAGCACTTGTATTCAGGTTGCCAGTGTTATTTCTTACAGGTTCCAATTGCTTCCCAGAAAATGGTGTTCAAATGGAAGTGGGACAGGAAAGGTGAAGGCACTGAGCTCAGCATTAGTTATTTTTTTTCTATATATGTGAATTCTTGCAACTTTTTAAACATTGTCAAAGTGTTGGTGGGTTTGGTTTTTTTTGGTTGGTTTGTTTGTTTGTTTGTTTGTTTTTGCCTTTCAAGCTTCAAGTTTTCTGGTACACTGGATTGTTTTTTACATCACGGGAGTGATGGGAGTTGATGGGAGGTGTTTGGAACAAAGGTGGGGAATGTTTCCCCATCCCCCAAATCAGGGATGTCCTCCCTGATGGCCCCAGGCACGGCTGTGTTTGCAGTTCTTACCTGTCAGTGCTTCCTGGGCTCAACTGTTGGGAGGAGGAGGAAGCAGCAAAGCAGTGCTGCCCAGGGATTGTGCCAGCACCTTGCTCTAGGTGGCTGCTTGCACAAACTGCCCCAGACTCCAGGGTTCTCTAATGCTGACATGCTGTTCTGGCTTGAGCTGCTGCTGGCTTTCACCAAGCCAGCTGTGATGATTGTCTGGCTCTTGAATTTTGCCTTGCAAGAAGAGTTCACCATTGCCTTTAGTGGCTTCAGTGGCTTGATTCTTTCCATCCCAAGGTGCCCGAGTTTCCTCTGTAGCCAAGACCACTGGTTTTGGATATGGAGTTTGGATCTTGGCCCGTTTCCAGTTGGCTAATTCAGTGTTTGTGATGTGAGGAGGCCACAATCAGAAGGGAAGAGATTGGTGCCAGCACAAAGATGATGGGAGAGAAGAGAGCTGAAGGATGGGCTGCCACTCTGCAGTGTCTGAAATGGCAGACACAGATCTAGTGTGCAAGCTGCAGTCCCTTCCAACAGCAAAGTGGGCTTTGTCTTGTGGGACAGTGTTATGGCACAAAGCCATCCTATGTGCTTTGAGCAGGGAGCTTGCACAAATTAGCTCATTTCTGCTGAAACTGTAGCACTCGGAGTGTATTACTACTGTGGATTAATGTAATTCATTTTGGTCACTGACTGATTCATAGGGTGTTCTCCTGCAAGTTACTAAAGCACCCTGTGAATCATTTAAAGCAGGAATTATAAAATTAAATGCTTCTTTCTTCTGATGCTAGTTGTTGGAGCCAGGCTATCTGGGGGGAGGTGAGAGGAAAGGGCGTGTGGCTGTGCACAAAAAGCCACGTCAGCAGCTTCTCCTCTTTCTGCTTATTTCAGAGCAGAGCTTGGGGGACATTGGGATGTCAAGGAACCCTCTTGCTCTGAGTACCACACTCAGGCTGCAGAGAGGGTTGGCTCTCACTCCAGAGCTGTGCATGGGTTGTGGTGGATCCAGCACTCCACTACATGGCTGTCCCTTTTTGTGTTCATGGTCCATTGCTACCCGTTGGGTTACAGGGCTCTCCTGTCAGAATGAAGAGAGGTTCCAGTCCCCAAACAGGCACCAGCTTTGTACTGTGGGCTTGGGTGTCAGTCTTTAGCAGATAACCCTAAGCACAGCCACCTCCTTTTGTGGGCAGTGGAGACAGGTTGTAGGCACCTCAGCCTGCCCAAACCAGCCTAGGGACAGATGAGTGTTGCCTGTTCCTTGTCTGTCTGTCTTCAGAGCTCCTCGTTGACGATTGCTGTCACAGTGTTGTGCTAAGACTGGGCAACTGCTCCTCCATGAGGTGTTCTCCTTCTCTCACCTCTGGAGCCAGTATTTCAGGAATTGTTGGCTTTCATTCTTCCTTTCCCTCCCTTCATCCTGCCTCCTCTTGTGGTTCAGTGCCTGGTTCTGTGCCCCAAAGCACTTCAGTCAGTTAATATGTTTTTCCTTTGTTACCACTCTGAAACTTTGGCATGGTGTTTTGGGGCTAGGTTAGGTGATGTGCTGAGTGTCCCCAACCATTTGTGGACAGATGAACACAAGCAATCACCTCAACCCTGAAGAGTATTTCTACTGTTCTTGTTTTGAAAGAGCTAATGAGTTGGATATTTTATTGAATTAACTGAGGCCTAAAAGGCCAGGTACCTTCTAGCAGGTGGGCCAGTGACCATTGCTGACTTGTAAGAGAGTGTTCTAGTCTGGGGTAGAGCAGAGCTGGTTTTGTTCAATGATTTAACTTTCCAGCTTTTCCAGTAACTGCTCTGTCTGAAGTCAGCAGCATTTTCACAAACTGTCTGACTTTAAGCAGGGATAACACTCCATGTTCAGAGTTACTGCTGGGGATTGGGGTGCAGCCCAAGGCCACTGCTGAGCTTGGATCCCACACAGAGGGGGCAGAGAGCACCCCACACCTGCGGGGAGGAGCGGGCAGGAGAAGTGACCCCAGGATTCCCCAGTGGGGGGATCCATCCCACAGCCAGCACAGCCAGTGAAGCTGGAGGATGAGGAGGGGTGGCCCTGTCCCTCGCTCTTCTGTCTCCCTTCTGCCTTCTTGGTGGCTTTTGCAGCTCCTGCTGCAGTGGCCGCACCCGAGGAGGACTCCATCCATCCTGCCTGTGATCCCAGCCCTGTGCTCCTGACCTGAGCTCCAGAGTCCAGCTCCTGTGCCCAGTGCCATCTGTGGCTGAGCCCAGCCTGGGACCCTTCCCCGGGGCTGCTCCCAGCCGGGGGTGACGGTGACGTGTTGCCATCAGGGGAGCTGGGCTCAGTACTAACTGAGTATATATTTGTACATATTCCGTGTTATTATCATTATTACTACTATTATCAGTGTTAGTATTAAAGCTGTTTTCCTTTTGTAATGGGTGAGTCTCTGCCCTGATTCCCTTTCTCCCTCCATTTGTGGGGTGTCTGTTACAGGTCTGGGGGTGGCCCTGACTCCAAACTGTGACAGAGAGCTAGAACACTTCTACAATATGTCAAAGATACAGCATCAGGGAGAACGTGATTCACCAGCCAGAAACAGTGAATCTGTTTTACCTTTCGCAAGGGTGTCTAGGAGAATGAAAACATCAGCTTAATTATGCCCTGATCCCCTTTCTCCCTCCATTTGTGGGGAGAGCGTCTGTTACAGGTCTGGGGGTGGCCCTGACTCCAAACTGTGACAGAGAGCTAGAACACTTCTACAATATGTCAAAGATACAGCATCAGGGAGAACGTGATTCACCAGCCAGAAACAGTGAATCTGTTTTACCTTTTGCAAGGGTGTCTAGGAGAATGAAAACATCAGCTTAATTAGAGTATTCCTCAATTTTCAGGGTTTTCTTGGTTTTGAAATGACTATACCGTAGCTTTAAAATCCCTGAATACTATAAACATATTGCAAGCATATGCTCTTCATGCAGCAAACCACAAAACAATAAACCTAATGTTGAAAACCACATTAAAACTAGGAAAAATCACTTTGCTAATGTTTTGTTTCATACAATTTTTTAAGACTTGGAATGGAATTGAGTCCGTTTTCTTGGCTGCTAATCAAAGAGCTGGCATGCTTCCCATAGGAAAAATGTAAACTTTGGAGGGCCAAGCTTTTTGCTTTCAATGCCCCTTTCAGACAGTGGTTTTTATGGGTTAACAAATGTTGGCCAATACTTCTCTGACAGGGACAATCAGTACAGGGGTATCTGAGAGTAGCTGACTTCCCTTGGAGGGACCTGGAGTCACTCAGGTCTTGTTAGCCCAGTGATTAGGGTTGGTAAGTTTTCAGTGTGTCACCATTTTTGCAACCTGTTAAGGAAATAAACAATATTTACAAAGAGAAATAAATGAATTCGGATTCCTCAGTTAATTGCACTCATGTCTTAAATCAAGATGCTTTATTTGGATTTGCTGGAGGGCTACAATTCCTGTCAAAGGCTGATTGATTTTGACTTTTCTGTGCCTTCATCTGGATCTGATTCCCTCTTGGAAAGTTGACTAACAGCAGAAACATCTGATACATCTGATAAAAGGGCTTTTCACTTGGAGCCTTTTACCACTGTAATTGCAAATTATCAGCTTGAATTAAGATAGGACAAAATTATTATTAAAAAGGTATTTGGCTCAATAAGCTCCATACATTGTAATTTTATCTAAGAATCTTCTGACTGCCTTCACATTACATCCTCTGAATATTCAGGAGAATGCCTCTTGGTCTCACACTCAGTTCCACCATCTCCTTTGTCCATGTGATCACCTCTGGGTTTTGGGTTCATAAAAAACTTTTGAAGGTTTCTAAAACTTGGAGGGCAGGTGCCATGCTCAGCACACCTGCTGGGCACTGGTCTCTTCACCGACGGCTTCCTCTGCCTCAGGGAGAGCTCAGAGCACACAAGGGGCCAGGGAAGGCTGCAGGTGAGTTGGCTGCACAACAGATGCAAGACAAGGACTTCACAAATGCTACACTGGAAGAAACCAGAGGTCTCTTTGGCATTTCTTGGTGCCTAGTAGAGAGTGGGCCAAAAATGTGAAAATATGATGGGAGGATTCATAGTATTGCACACAGTCAGTGATCAAGAAGCCACTTGCCTCTTGCCTTGGAATAGAATAAGAAAATAAAAGCCAGTCAGGAAGACCCACGATGCTGAAGGTGCTACTGAAGGGCACTCTGATGTGGGGGGTTGTGCACTGGGGGAGAGCAGAGGCTCTTGTAGCTCTTCAGTTTCCTCTGTTCAGAGATTCCACGCAGGCCAGACACCTAATTCTGGCTGCATTGCTGGATTTCTGTAGAAAGGGTCCTGCTCTGAAGGTGTCAAGTTGTTTTCTCCATGTGGAGTGTGATCCAGAGACTGAGAACTTTGAACTGAGCAGTCAGTAGATGTCAGTAGAACCTGAGCCATTTCTTGCCCTGTAGGACTGGGCTCTTCCCATGAATCCACCACGGCTGGTATTGTATTTGCCAGCACTGACTGTTTTTCATGTATTTTCTTAACTGCTTGGCAGCCCTCTTCCTGGTCAATATTCTTCCTTTTGTGCACACTCCTCAGCAAGCCACACAAGCATAGGTATTTCACTTTCTTTGGCTTCATTTCCCAGGCACCAAACTTCTGTCTACCTCTGCAGCTGGACTCTGGGCCTTCTGTTGACTGACGTTCCTCCATGGGGTCTGCTGCAGCAGCACCTGAAGTAGAATCACAGAATGT
>NW_008598178.1:0-11413 GCF_000691845.1 Merops nubicus
AAAAAAAAAATAGAGGTTTTGGAAGTGCCATGAAGCATTTGGGTGGCTCTTCAGGTTTGCTCGGAGGGTTTCACAGGAGGCAGTTGGGCTTTGTGCTGGCGTGAGGCTCAGCCTAACAAAGGCTGGGGGCAGGGTAGGTGGGTGGTGGGTTGGTGGAGAGCGTGTCCTACCCCATGCTTGTACAGTTGTACCTGCCTGCGTGTGAGGTGGGTTTCCAGGGTTCTTGGGAGTGGTGAACTTGTCCGTTTTGTGCTTTGTAACAGCATTTAAAATGTAATTTTTAAAGCTATAGCTTCACTGTAAGCAGAGGTGGCTTTATTGTGAGCCTAGATTTGAGTTTTTGGGCACTAAACACTGCTGCGACCTACAGAAAAGAGCTTTAAAATCCTTCCTCCTGTCCCAGTGAAAAAACTGATTTCTCAGATGTGATCTCAGTGTAAGGATTTGATTTGAGTGCTTGAATTGCTGCTTTTACAGTTCTCTGTATTCCATCAGAATCTATTAAATTGCCAGTGTTATTCTCATGCCACTTTTGGCAGGTGCCACCTACATGCCCTCAATCTGAATGTACCTTTTAGGAGAAGTGTAGGTAGGGAGGCTCCTTTCTTGCATGTCAGATGTTAGAGAGTGGAGCACTTACATTAATTCACTTTCACTGACCTTTCCACTGCTAATGAGCTAACCTGGCCCTTGTGCAAGTGCAGCACCATTAATGAACAGATCTGAGCTAAGCAGAAACTTTGCTGGAAAATGTCTTGCTTGGCTTGTTCTCTGGGTGTAACTCAGATCCGTGTCCACTGTGACACAGGAGGGAATCTCTTGGTAAGATCCATCCACAACCAAATACAACGCTTGTCCTCCTTCCTCTCTCCTGTTCTCTTCAGAACTAGACAATTACTGGCAATAACTACCATAACAGGAGAATGGTTGGTTTGGTTTGGATTTGTTGGTTGATTTATTTTTTTCTCCCTGACTCGGCTTCTTTTTGAATAATTTCATTCTCCAAAAGGACTGTTATGGCCACAAAAATCCTAATTTTTTTTTTTTTAAAAATACCCTTTTCAGTTAAGATTCAGTAGATTTCTTTCAGCTCATGTGCTCTACGCTTATAATCAGAGCTGCGTTTAGGAACAGGTTCATTAAAACAAGCTCATAACGTAGATGATGCCCAAGATCATAATTCCCAGTAATGGGCAGAGCCTGTTACTTCATGGGGTGAGATTATTATGGGATACCCAGCCCGGGTGACACACAGACACAATTTTGGGAAAGGGAGCTGCAGGTTATTTGGCACATGGGCGACCTGTTCCCGCTTCCATTGTTGTGCAACCACCTTCCTGGGTGCCACCTCCTCTGAGAGCAAAGGTGCTTCCAGGCAGGCTCTGGCATGGTGAGCGAGGTGCAGTGCTGGGGCTGTGGGTTTGATTTCATTTATCTGGGGAGCACCAAAGTGTGTTCTTGAAAGGGACTGAAGTTACGGTCTCCACCCTGAGGAAGGGATGCTTGGGCTCGAGATGCTCCAGGCTTTGGGGTGGAATGGGAGGATTGCACAAAATATGGCTGAAATCCCTTGTTTTCAGAAGATACCCATCATGCTATGATTAAGTGCAGATGATGCTTTTGGCAGCAAGAGGTGTGCAATCTGTTCCTACCCTGAGGAGCTTGCAGACCAAAGGCCTGCTGATAAGACCAGGCTCACTGTTGTACTTGAATGATGAATAATGGTTTAGGACAGCCCTTGTTCCCTTATCTTCTGCCCTTTGCAACAATATTGTAGCTAATTGTGAGCCTTGCGATTCTGACACTTGAATCCCTGAGTTCTTTAAGGGGGGGAAGCAGTTTTTGGGGTTTGGAGGAATGCATTCCTGTTGTGTGAATACTGAGGGACTTGGGTGTCTCTACTGGAGCTACAGGTGGGACAGTCAGTGTCTGCTGGGGACAAGTCAGTGCCTGACACTCCACAGGGTGGGAATCGTTACTTGGTGGTGTGAAGTGGAAGCAGGAAAAAACCAGAGTGTGAACTTTATAGAAACCTTGTGTTGAAGGTGGTTTGGCTGAACCACCAAAGTGTCTGAGGCCATAACGGGCAGGTGCAGCCTGTTTCTGTAACATGTCCATGTCAGAGGGGGAAATTGTTGTTATTGCAAGGAAATGCCACGTTGATGGATATGCTTTATTGATATTCTTCAGGAGGGGACTTCTTATAAAAATGGGAAATGCTTCTGGAAAGTCTTAAATGTTGAGTGTGAAGATGGAGACTGGAGGTTATCGTTATTTCTGTTCCCTTGATTAAATTCTTGGCAGAGTTTTTAATTGTAGAAGAACAGGACAACAAGGACTGAGATTTGCAGCTCACTCTAATTCATTATTAGCTTAATTAGATGCTCAAGGACTTGGGTATTCTGACAGTTCTCACAAGGCTGTATGTTATCCCTCTTTTATGGTAGTTTGCTGGACTTCTCCAGAAGAAAACTTTATTGAATTGTATTTAACAAGTTAATGTTGTAATTAGTATTTTGATCTTGGGTGGAGACTGGTCAGGCTAATTGTTTCCAGTTGCTGGATTTATGAGAGCTGGGAGAAAGGATTTTTTTTTGGGTGATTTTGGGAAGTTGCAGCCTTTGGGTGAGGGCTGTGGCAGGATGCAGCAGGTTCCTGGAGCCCGTAGGACCGGCCAGAACTCTGCGTGTTCCCCCAGAGTGGTGCTCTAGAAGTAATGGTTTTAACTCTTGAATTTGGAACAGACTTAGAAGCTCACCTTTGGGGGTGGTAGCTTATTAAGTTGTCAATACTATTGCCTGTAACCATCTGTTCCTACCACTAAGTAGCTGCAAAAATCAGTAGTTCATCTTTCTCTTTTTTTTTTTGAGGAGCTTGGGTGTAAATCTCCCTTGTTATTTTTATGGGCTCGCTCATTATAAAAGACAAGCATCTCCACAGTGCTGGAAAGGCAGAACAACATTCTTTCTTTAATCTCTCATCTAAATGTGTTTGAAATTTAAATTCAAATAGTTCCCAATATTAGAGGTTACTCGGGAGCACAACAGCTATTTCTGGTGAAGTCAGCGCGTGGGTCTCCCTTATCAAACAGGAACGTGCTTGTGTCACTTCACCTTTCTGGGTTAACTGCTCTGAAGGGGGAAGGAGCTTGGTAGGCATGGGCACAACTCATTTTAAGGAATTGCTGCTGTAAATGGATGCTGGCTTTGCTTTTACACATCAAACTTGTGGATTCTCATTTTTTGTTTGTTTTTGCCATAGTGAATGAATAAGCCAGGTGTGGCAGCCTGGGGAGTTGTGGTGTTGAGTTGCTGGTGGTGGTTGAGGTCACAGAGGGAGGGGTGATCTGGAGGCAGCTCGGGTGGGTGTCGTGTGGGAGTCCTGGGAACACTGGAAAGGGCATTGAGAGTGGGACAGACAGACAGACAGACTGCTGCCTGTTGTATCCGGAGTTACCCGGGGCTGGGATTTCACTCCTGGATTTCAGCTGCAGCATCAGAATGGATCGACAGCAAATAATGATGTTAGTGGTTTGGGGTGTGAGACCCCAGTTACTGGGGTTGTCTGCAGTCCTCTCACATGGGCAGTAGTGACAATACTTTTTTTCTTTCATATACAGAAGGACTCTGCAGCCTGAGGCCAGGTATTCTTCAGAGGTTTTATTCTCTCCCTTACCGTGTCACCGGAGTTCAGTTTTCCAAATGTTTATTTTGGTGGTTATCTGAACTACAAAGCGTGTGCCCAAGGGCTGTGTCGTGGGGATGTCCAGCTTCCCCTGCTTTGTACCATCTGCACGCTCCCCACTGATGCCCAAAGCTGGGTTTTGTCTGACCTAAAAGAACAACAGTTGGATTTTGATGGGATTTGTGAGGTGCGTGTGTCTGGACTCATCCCGTGATGCAATAATGTAAAAACACAGCATTGCCTTGTAATCACACCCAGGGGTGAGAGCGAGTCCTGGGCCTCCCTGTCATGGCAGGGCAACAGTTCTGGTGTGGTGAAGAAACAGGGGAGGTCTTGCAGGGCTTGGTCCTGGCTGGAGTTAATGGCCTGGAGGATTTGCAGGGTAGGAATGGTCACCAGGGGTTGAGAGGGGAGCCCAGAACGGTGCATCTGTTGTTCCTGGTGGCTGTAGCTGCCATAAAGAAGAAGCTGGCCTGTCACTATCCATTCCTTGTGTACCCTTAGAAAATTGTAATTCCAGAGTTTCAGAGGTTTTTTAGGAAGAGTTGTTAGTTTAAACGTTGTCCATTGTCTTGCAGGGAGGCTTGGACTCCAAGGGGCAGAGCCCTGGTGGTTTTGAGATTAGATTATCTGTGGCTTTCCTTGGCTTCACAGAAAAACTTAACCTCAATTCTGAATGTCCTGGAAGTCTTGACACGTGGTTTGTCCCCAGGTTTAGTGAAAGGTGAGGTGGCAGTGTGGGGGCTGGGGGTGTTGATGTGCACGTGGGCACCTCAAGCTGCTCTCTGAGGCCAATTTCATGGGCCAGTGTAGCTGAGCTCAGGACACCAACAACAAACTGGCGTGGGGGATACTGGGAGGAACTGGTCAGTGGGATGGATGTGGGTAGGTGTGATGGGAGGAGTGCATCAATTCTAGTCACTTTTGTCCTTTTCTATAATTTTTCATCTGTTTAAACTAATGGTATAAGAATTCAAAGGTCAATATTGACTAGCTCTGCTTGTTCTCTGCTGGACCTGGACTTACTGCTGGTGAGGTATCAGAAGTACACTGCCTTTTATCTTACACGGTCAGAAGAAAATGATTTTGTTGTCTTCAGTACTTTTTGCCTCATTCTTGTAGTCGTGCCAATATCCTGTGTTTGGCTTTTTGCAGAAAGCCTTTCAACGTGTTCTTAATTGGAATTAAGTGTTGTAATAGAAATGCACATTTTGGTTGGAGATAATGTAGGAAATAAATATTTGGAGAAATTTATTTTAAGTTGGTGGAAAACCAGGCATCGGAGAGCTTTGCTTTGGGACTTTAACTTCTGAGTGGTTTAATGAAAGTTTTCTTTGCTATTGGGCTTTAATAAAGGAATAAACCAACTCTGCTGCCCCTGGATTATCTTGAGCAACTGATGTCAGGGACTGACAGCAAGTCTGTTTGTTACTGTATTGTAGATGATGTTAATGAGCATCATGACACAGATTTAATGCTATATAAAAGTTATATAGAGTAAGAATCAAATGACAACAAAGGAGTAAATCATTTGACAAAATAAAATAAAGCAAATATATTATGGAAAAAAAAAAACCCAACCCTGTTTTCTTTTCCTGTCAGCAGTTAGGACTGCATCTGGAGGTAGCAGCTGGCCAGGCCTGAATTCTTTTTTTTTTTTTTTCCCCTCTAGTTTTTAATGATGCTTTTACAACAGTCTACAAGGAGATCTCTGTCTAAATGAGCTGGTAGCAGGGACACAGCAGCTCCTCTGGGCTTCGCATTCAGCGAGGTAGCGCACAGCTAGACTCCTTCCTTCCTCCTCTGGTTTCTCAGTTACTTAGTGCTTTCATATAAGGAGCACCCAAATATATGAATGATATACCCAAAGGTTTGGTTAAAGATACAGAAACTTTCCTCCTTCCCTTGACCTCAGCCTTGCAGGAGGTAGGAGGGCGTGTAGAACCTGCCTGGCTCTGGGTGTGCCGAGGCAGCCGCATGTCTACATGCACATGTATTTTTAAATGCCCCCTGTTTCAAGGACATTGCAGTTAAAGTTGAAGTGCAGCTTGGGTTTCCCCTGGCGAGGTGCCTGCCAGGAGGGCGAATCCCCACAGCCTGAAAGGAGCATGGGATGGGGATGGAGGGAGAGGTTCTGACCAGCATCCCATGCGGGCTGGCGGCCTCTCCTCCCACAGCCCCCCTCAGAGCTGCTTCATCCATTGCATTTTTTGTCTCATACTTGCGAAACCAAGCTTTGAGACACTCCTGTGTGAGCTCAGGCAGTGATGAGCAAGAGGATTAATTAGATCCTCAAGACAGATAACTGGAGCAATGAGTTGTGCCTAATAGTCGCTTGGAATTCCAGTGCCGTGTCTGCGGAGCGCCGTGCAGCAGGCCTGCCTTGGCTGAAGCATAATTGTTTCTCAGCATTGCTTGTCCAAATGCCTCTGGGCACCGTGGCAAAATTTAGTAAGCAAATTATGGGAACAAAAAAGCTCAACTTTGATGGTTTTGCACACATTGAAAATAGCTGTCAGTGAAGCGATGAGCTGGGAGTTTGATCACCTATTGGTGGTATCTTCAAGCTGATAGTCTGCAGTTTGGATACCTCTGAGATGCTGCTGTGGCTACACTTACTGCCTTGTAATGCTAAATTAAGGAGAAAAAAAAAAAAATCCAAGTTAAGACTACAAATATAGGGGTTTTGTGTACCAATTTTGATGGGGGCTGCAGGTAAGTCCAGCTTCTTTCAGAATGCTGTGCTGCCACTGGTACCCCTGCCCCAGAGAAGGAGGTGGCTTTAAATGCTTTTGTTAGTGAGGTTGCTTTAAATGCTTTTGTTAGTGAGGAGGCTTTAAATGCTTTTGTTAGTGAAACTTCAGTTAAAAGAAAAAATCTTCCCCATGCAGGGTTTTGCTTTGCTGATGGAAATAGTTTCTATATTCATATTTAATTTACGGTAGCTCAGAGGAATGAAAAAAGCACTGAACTTTTTTTTTCCTGTGGTCCTTCCTTATTACATTTCTTTGGAACAACTCTGGGACACAGACAAGGAGGACAGCGTGTACTGGGCAAAGCAGTGAGACATTTTTTGTGAAAACCATAAGTGTTTCATGGCTTTAACATGGGAAGGTAAAAACCAGTGAAGTTCTTCAGACACCTTGGAGTAATTCTCGTTACCACTTGTGTGTTTCCAGCTCCTTCTCTGCTGTGATTCTTTGTAGCTTTACCTCATGACACAGATTTCGTTGGTGTTTTTTTCTAATTACTGCAACCCTTGTGTTTCTGCTGATGACAGTAGAGGACTGTGCTCTGTAGCTTAGGAGGAAGCCTGGTCATAACTCAAGATGTGATCCTGGGGAGGTGTTGAAAGAGGGCTGTGCTCTGCAGTTTTGCAAAGTTGGAATCTTTTTTTCTCCATTAAAACCTTGGGGATCCCTTGGAAAGGAGGTTGATCCTGGCTTTTTCTGCTGGGTGAGTAGGAATTTAAAACTTCAACCACGGCTTTGACCTAGTTATGAAACCCTTGCCTGTAAAAGTATTAATTTGTGGACTCTGAGCCATCTCAGCACTGGAATTGCAGAGCAGTGCATGCTTTTCTGTAGAACCACCTTGAGTTCAGACATTAAAGGATGGTGATAAATCTGATAAATTTAGTAGAATATATATTCCCATGAGCTACAAACCTTCCTCATTACTCTGGAATTAATCAATGACTTTGACTTCTTTTTCCCCCTGCTCAGCCATACTTACACAAGGTATAATTAAAAAAAAAACACTATAGTTTTCCTTTTTGTTCAACTCCACTGTTGTTGAACTATGTGTGGTTTGGACTTCAGCCCTCCAGAATGTTGGCAGAGGTTCTTGTCTGGAAAGAAATGGTAATTCTTTTGGGGTTGAAAAATGGGGAAGGAGAGATGGCTGTAGCAGAGATGATTTAGACCAGAGTAAGTCACTATGCTTATATATCTCTCAACATACACCAAGGTTTGTGTGAATTCACCTAGAATATTCCTCATTTTTGTTTTTGTCAGGTTTGCTTATTTCTAGTTTACTGTTTTTAAACTTCTGATCTGAAGTTTAGTGCGCTAGCCAGAACTGTAGGAACTGAAGTCGCTGAAATTTAAATATTACATTTGAGTTGAGCTGAAATGATAAAAATGTGACCTTAAACTATCTTTATACCATGAACTGCTTTTCTTTTGCCCCTTGAGTGCATTGCAGAAGATAACACCAAGCCCTCTCAAGCCTCTTGTGTCCTCTCCTAGGGTCTTAGTCCTATAGGGTCTTAGTCCTAAGCCTGCAATCCATGTGCCAGGCTCTTCTCAGATGAAAGCTCTGTTGTGGAAACGCCCAGAAGAGGAGGAGGAGGAGGAGGAGGAGGAGGAGAGGGGGCAGTCAGGCCTGGCTGTGTGGTGGGTGGGTGGTGGGGAGCAGCTCTTCTCAGGGATGTCCTGGGTGGTGCAGGCTGGTGAGCGTGGTGGTGGTTTGGGGCTACCGGCCTGGGAAGTGCTGTGAAAGGTGCAGAGAGCATCGTGCAGCAACACGAGATGTTCTGTGGCACTGCTCTAGGTGACTGTGCTGCTACTTCTGCTTTGGTTTCAAAAACAAACCAGCTTACAGAAATAGCTGTGTGCATGTACAAACTGAAAGGGGAAATGCCCACTGCGTTCAGCTGAGGAGTTCTCTTTTTCCTGGACACGTTAAGAACATTTCTCAAACACCAGTGCTGGTGCTTGGTACTGGTAAGATTATTGCCTTGGTGATACTGGAGGTCAGAGTAAATTCATAGAATCCTTTTGCTTGGAAGAGACCTTTTAAGCTCATTGAGTCCAACCCTTCCCCAGCAGTGCCAGGTCCCCACTGCCCCGTGTCCCTCACACCACATCTCCACGGCTTGGAAACCCCTCCAGGGGTGGGGACTCCACCACTGCCCTGGGCAGCCTGGCACAGCCCTGGGCAACCCTCCAGGGCAAGAAGTTGTTCCTCAGGGCCAACCTAAACCTTCTGTGGGGCAATTTGAGGCCGTTTCTGCTTGAGCTGCCTCTTCTTCCTTGGGAGAAGAGCCCAATCGCCACGTTTCAGGTTGGGCTTCCCCTAATTCCTTGGCAGAAATAAGGACAGCAGCTTTCCCAGCTACTCATCTCAAAGGAATTAAGTTCTTGTGAAAATCTGTACTCAAATGCAGGATCAGACTGAAGAGTTACTCAGTCCAACAATGTTAACTTCTGTGTAGTGTGTTTTTCTTCTTTTGTTGAGCTTTGTTTGGCTGTGTGGGTGATGTAACTGCCCTGGCTGGAGGGATGGCTGTGTCACGGGGTAGGAGTGGTGCTCTCTGGCTGGGGCTCAGCTCCTCCGGGCTGGGGGGCAGGAGACAGGGCCACAGCACCTGGGTCCAGGGGCTTTCCTGGGGTCCAGGTGTGAAGCTCAGTGTGGATTTGTAGAAGAGTCTTAGCTGGGATTACTTCTTTAGTGGTGCATTGTGAGGTTGTGCAGCCATTGAAGACAGCTGATGTGTAACTGATGTGAAGCATCAGATGAGTGGCCTTAAAACTTGCAAGTGGGAAGAGTCGGTGCTGGATTTTGCTGTAGGGGTATAATGCTGTCAGCTCTCAACTGTGGTAACTATTTCTGTGACAAATTTGAGACGCCGATGTCACCCTGGGTTTAGGTTTAGTAGCCCCTCTTGTACCTTTGTGATTTTAGAGAGCTGATGAAGCAGTAGTATTGAAGTACTTGAACAAAGAATGTATCTGGAAGTGGCTAGTGGTCATTCTGGCAGATACTTAAGACCAAAGCTGCTATTGTTTTTCTCTTAGTTAAACAACAGTGGAGCTCATGCTGCGGCTTTTTTCTTTTCAATTGCAGTATAATGTTAGCTTTTATCTATCCCCCGGGCCCACCCCCGGCTGCGTGGTGGGCCAGCACACAGATGCATTGTCCTGCATTCCAGGGAGATCAAATGCTCCGTGCCCCACATCAGCTGCACATCTGCAACTGCTAAAGCCTCCGCAGCCCTTCCGGATCCAGGTGCCATGCAGTAACTGGGCTAAAGGCATCGGGAGCTGCTGCTTCTGGGTCCTTTCTGTTTCATTCTGCCTGCTTTGATTCCCTACAGCTGGTGAAACAGTTAGACTTGGTTCAGGCATGTGTGGAAGAGAGCTCGTTTCATGCTTGGAATTGTAATTATGTTCTTTTCTTTCAAGCTGCCAGCAGTAAAAGATGTCTTCCAGTGTGTATTATCTAAATAAGCTGGAGCGTTTAAATGTGTTCTTATTTCATTTGAAGAACGTGGCAAAATGAATTGTGCTTCCTCTCCTGGTGTTTGTCATGGAGCTGTGAGTTCCCCGGAGCTCTGGGCTGCTGTGTGGAGGGGACGTGGGGCAAGTGCAGCAGCACTGCCCTGCTTGGCACTGCCGCCTCCTCTCGTGCCCTCTGACTGCAGTTGGCATCTCGTGTTGACTATCTCATACTTACTTTTATACTTCCAAGAGTAGCTGCTTAGTTATTGTGAATTTTGACGTTTTAATATCCATAGAGCAAGAGAGTACAGTGCAAACGTTGGTTCTCTCTTTGAAGGAGCCTTTCCTGCAGCTGAGTTGAAGATTGAATGGGTCTGTTTTGGTGTGCCACTTAGCAGTGGGCACTGCTGCTGGCTTTCCTTCTGGAGGCTGCAGGTGAGAGATTGTTCTGGGCATGTGGATTTCCGTGTCGTGCTGTTGGCTGGGTGTGGGGAGGAAGGAGCCTGCCCAGGATGCAGCTGGTTTTAACCCATCCTCCTGGGTGTGTCTGCAGCGTGTTTCTGAGTACCCCTGTAGTTAGCACCCGTGACCTCTTTCCTCCCTTCTCAGGTTTATTTTTCCTGTGGTGCCAGTTGTACAGGTCACATCCCTCCTGTCACTTGAAGAACTGTTCCTTGAGAGCCTGTCTTTCAGTGGCCTGCCCTTTGGGAGGAATATGTTCTCTCAAAGATGGTCCCCAGGAGACAGCTCCACTTCTCTTCCCCTGATGGCCCTGTTGACTTGGAGTGGTGACGTTCCACAGGCAGTACAGTTCTCAGCAGGCAGTTTGAAGGCTGCTGTGGGGCCCTGCCTTGGCTCATGGATGTGCTGTCTTGCCTTAGGGAATGTGCTTTCCTCACATAACCCCAGCAAACAGTTCTCCCCTGAAGATACCTGGTCTTGTGGAGGGGTCCCCGCGTGTGCTGTGACCCGGGTGAGTTTCCATAGAGCTGAGTTTGTACCCTGGTCGTGGGCTTTTGACTTCCTTCCCAAGATAAACGTGGGGTTTATATGCAGCTCTTGGAGCTTTCCTCTGATGTTTGGTGTCTGGGCTCAGCTTTCTGATTGACTCTGATCTGCTTTCCCTTGTCTCTGGAGCCTGTCTGCTCGTCTTGTGGTCTCGAGATGCGAGCGCCTGATAGCCATTTCAGTGCCTCCCTGATTGACTGCAAGACGCAGTGGATAAATCTTTCATGATTGGAAACCACTTAAGCCACGAGGTGCCTGATGATCGCTGGTTATTAGTGGAGAGGTTCTACCAAACAATCAGAGAAAATTGAGTGGCAAGGCATATAATTTATGACTTCATCCCGGCACTGTGGGGGCAAGTCAGTGAGAATCGAAACAGTGAAAGAATTATAGTTGACAGATATTTTAAAGAATGACTCCAGTTAGTGTCATTTATTGCTGGAATGTGTGGATAGGTCCTGAGTCAAAGCCCTCTCAGGGGCAGTGCCAAAACCAGA
>NW_008598178.1:11431-30570 GCF_000691845.1 Merops nubicus
GAAAATAAAAACGTGGTATGTGGCCAAGGGCTTGAGTTTTCTGACAATGGGCAAAAAAAGAATGCTCTAAGTTGTGTTGTTGTGTTGTGCTTTTTTTTCCATGCATTTTCCTTTGATAATAAAGTTTATGAATTCTATGTAGTGTTTGTTGAAACCCCTGCCTGAAGGGGATTTGTTGGAGCTTGTATATTAAGCAGTATCTCTGTTGCATTAAAGTCATTGTCAGTGTGCAGAGAAGACCAGTTAGAGAAATTTCTGGAACATTCTGGAAACTAATTTTCTTGTATTTAATGAGCACTTGCAAAAAAATGCTTGTGGAATTATCTCTAAGATAGCTGGATTTTTGCCTCATGGTGGTACATGGTATAGGAGAAATCAGTTGCCCTTGCCTGGAATGTCTACTAAAAATACCTGAGTAGAAGCCTTGCTGCTGTTCAGCACCGTTCATATAAGGTTGGAAAAGACCCCTAAGATCTGCAAGTCCAACCATCATCTAACACTACCATAACCACTAAACCATATCCTGGACTACCACACTCTGTAGAGAGCAAGGAGGTCTCCCCAGAGCCTCCTCCAGACTAAACACCCCCAGGTCCCTCAGCTGCTTCTCACAAGCCATGTTCCCCAGAGCCCTCACCAGCTCTGTTGCCCATCTCTGGACCTGCTCCAGCCCCTCAAGGTCTTTCCTATACCATGGTGCAGCCGTGGCACCTTCGTATCTTCCTCTGCATGCATGTGACAGATAAGGACCGGTGACTCCAGAGGAGGGGGAATTCTAAAGGACATTCTTGCTTCAGCTGTTTTATAGTGGTAACGCTTCTGGAAATATTAATCTCTCTCGTCACAGTTTGGCACTCGCTCTGCTTCCCAGCAGGGGTTTCTCAGCTAATCCCTGTCTGGAAGGTTTTGCCTTACCTTACACTGATTTCTGAGCCCTGCCACAGCCCAGCATCGTCTGAAGGTTTGCTTCCAGCTCTGAGCCCACCACAGGTCTTCCTCTCCGACTGGGGGTTACCACGTCAGGCTGGTTTAAGGCCCCGTGAGCATTCCCGGAGCACTCCCCCATGCCACTCGCCTCTTCTCTTCCAAAATCTTGGAGCAGTGGACTGTGTCAGAGTGCTATTCCCTCATGCCCTGGAGAAATTATCTGAGAAATTTGGTTTCAGACAGAGGATTTTCTTTGTGCGTTGGGAGGGAAGCGGCAGATGTTCGCACTTTAGCCCGTGAATGGCAGCTCCCGAACCAGACATCTGCTTTGCTGCTGGAATTGTCCCCAAATGCTGCCATGCTTGAAGGCCTGTCTGAAACTCGCTGGGGCCAGAGCAGTTGCCATCAGCAGCAGTTGAGGAAGACGGAAGAATCCCAGACTTTAAGCTTTTAAATTGTCGTGTTTCTCCTGTTGCTTAGCTTTCGACCAACGTGTTGGCCCGTTCTGTGACCACGAGGTCGTGAAGGTGTATGCCTGGATTAGAGCTCTGTGTGCTGCAGGCTGCAGATGTGGACTTGTTTGGTCTAGAGGAACAAGTCCTCTGGTTTTATTCTTGGGTTTTGTAACTTAAATTCTCGGGAGCTGAAGGTTCTGCCAAGTCTCTGCTATAGACCCAAAGCGGGAGGAGAAACCCTTCAGCTAATAAAACATTTTTGTTTCACCTTTTGGGGATTTAGATGTGTAAAAACAGGTCAAACCAAAGTTTTCAAAAGCAGTGATCTTTGGTTTATACTTTCCAGACTTAGTCTACAACAAAAGCCATCTTTCCTTGATTTCTGATTGATTTTCTTTCCTTGTTGCAGTGGAAGCAGAGCTGCTGGTGATGCTGCTCGAGAGGCTCGTGCTCCCCGCAGGCTTCAGCGCCTTGGCCGTGAGCTCTGCCTCGTGTCCCACGCTCTAAACCTCAGGCTGGAATGCAGACCTAGTCTGCTTCTTGTCTTAGCAAAAGTAATCCTGAAATTGTCAGCTCGGCCCTGCCGTGCTTAGGTGAGGATTCTGCCTGGGCTTTGGAGAGTGTCTGTGGTGTCTAAAGAGGAGCCTTGAGAAAGGGAGCTGGCAGCCAGGCGCTGCAGAGGGGGCAGGGTGTAAACTTAGCCTAAAGATAATTTACGGTTTCTAAAGCTGCTGCCGCTGAGTAAAACTTTCCAAGGCTGGCTTCTGACCTAGCTATCATCAGTGCTAAAACTGAGAACAGTCATCTTAAAGTAGCATTTTTAGTCGTGCAGAGGGGAAGGAGGGGAGCAGGCTGCCTGCCTTCCGACATGGTTCATCTGCCGCAGTTCGCTGGCGCCTGTGCAGCTTTTGTTCTTTCGGCTTTGGACCAGGGCATAACTTCACCATCACCTGAGCCTAGGCCGGTTTAAACTTGGCTTACCACCTAGCCTCTCCTGGGTTTTTACTGGGTTCATTTTAACAGCAGATGTGGCGCTGGGTTCCAGTAACCCTGTTCTCGCATCTCCAGCACCGAGAACTCGGGGTCACGCCGGGCTGAGCTGTTGGCAGCGACACCCGCGTGTTGGCACGAGCTCTCCCAACAAGATGCTGGAGAGCAGAGCAAGATTTCTCCTTGTTTTTGCAAATTAGCAAACAAAATCCTAAATAAGCTGCTAAACTCGGTTTCCTTCTGTTGGGTTAGGAGTGGTGTGCTTGGAACCTTCGAAATCTTAATTGGCCCGAGCGTGCTAAAAACACCTTCTCTCTTAGCAAACGAAATCCTAAATAAGCTGCTAAACTCAGTTTCCTTCTGTTGGGTTAGGAGGAGTGGTGTGCTTGGAACCTTCGAAATCTTAATTGGCCCGAGCGTGCTAAAAACACCTTCTCTCCATTCCAGGCACTGCATCTTTCCAATACACTTGGCTCGCTTACTGGCAAATCATTTTTATAACACTCGAGAAACTGTATAGCTTCAGAAAAACAGGATGTGTGTACCCTGCCTTATAGCTCGGGTTCACTTTCCAAGCCTCTGTGAGGGCTGCTGAAGGGGAAGGCGTGAGCCCCTGGCGGCAGAGCTCTGCCCGTCGGCCGGGCGCTGCCAGGACAGGTAGTGGCACTCGGGTGCCCCTTCTGTGGCTGATTGATTCGTTAGCCAGGGTTAACGAACCTGGTTTTGTGTGAACACAGATCTCGAGACAGGCTCAGCAGCCCCTCCCTCCTAGTGCTGCAGGGAATTTCTCTTTGTAAAGACTGTCTCTACCAGCTTTGAACCAGGAGTACTCGCTGAGGTCCTGTTCCGATCCTGTCCCTTCCCTCCTGTGCTGGAGATGAGTTTCTCTCCCTTGGACTGGTAATGGTGATTCCTCCTTCCCACAGAAGGCTCTGGAATTTTTTGAACCTACAGCATTCATCCTAACTCTTCCAGGGTTTTCTATATTTGATAGTTGGCTTCTGTTCTTTGTGGCTTTGGCCACTTAATTTTTCATCTGATTTGACATTTTAAAAAATACTTTTTAACATCAGTTTCCAATGAGAGAGGGCTGCAGGAGAACCACAGGTTGTGGGGAAAATCCCATCCCTGTTTCATTTGGGGCAAGAAGGAAGGATCATGAGTGTGCTCTGGTAGTGCTCTGAACCCTGGGAGATGGCAAGTGAGAGGGTTTCTTATATGCAGAAGGGGATGGCAGAAGAGGGAGTTGAAGGAGGGAGATGGAAAATCACAGTCTGTCAGGTGGAGCTTGTCTGAAAAGGCCAAGCAGCCTGAGCTGGAATGCAAGGCCGTTTCTTTGGCTATTAAAATACTTGTTTGTAAGTAATTTTTGGAGTGAAGAGCCAAAATTTTTGTATCTTCTAAGGCAATGAGGTTTTTCCTTTAAACCAGTAGATGAGGTGGCCCCAAAAGGAGCTGACGTGCACCTGAGGTGTCACAGCTCCCTGCAGCACGTTTCCTTCCTGGCAGTAACTGAACACACGCCTGCATACTTAATGAACGTAGTCATTGTAGTTCTTGGTGTGACTCTAGAGGTAAGAAGAGCTTTTCAGAAGGACTTGCACTTTCAGGTATGGCAGAACTTTTACTGCTGTTTTCTTCTAAAGGAGCAGTGGCTGGAGGAGTGTGGTGGGTGCTCTCATCCCTCCTGCCTGTATGCTCTGACAGGGGTGGCAGGAGAACCCACCATGTTTCCAAAAGCAACCTCCATTCCTGGCTCACATTTTCTTCCTAGCCTGTTTTTGGTTTTGTTTCGCTGCTTTTGAGCAGAACCCCATTATTGAATATTTTATCCAAGCAGTGTGATGGAGCACCAGTGAAGGCAACGCTTTTGGTGCAACCAGCAGCAAGGCCTCTGGAGCAGGGTGTCTCCTGATCCCTTTTTGTCCCTTTTTGTTGCTTGAAATTTTTCTGACTTTCCCTCATCCACTGTTACAGGCAGGGAGTGACAAGTTACTGGAGATCTTGCTGTGTGTTGTGATTTCTTGCTTTTAGGGTTTCATGTAGAGAGCACTTGAGTTTTTAAAGCTCCCCAAGGAAGTGATGTGTCGTTTTTAAAAAGAAAACATTGACTTATCACATTTTAGACCTGGCCTACTGCCTTGTAATTATGATAAGCTTTAAAGTGACAATAAATTGTCACCATCTCCAGCTGTGGTGCCCCAGGATGTGATAGTCACAGAGCAGTGGGTGGGAGTCATGCAGAAGAGCCGAGTCAGCCCTGGCCAGCTGCCCACAGCCACTCACTTCCACAGATCTTGGGAACACCGTGCCTGGGTCAGTGTGGTCTCAGGATGGGTGACTTGTCACCTGGAGCTTGTACAGATGTCTGCAGATTGTGAGTATAAGGAAACTTCTGGATGAGGGAGAGCGAGAACCTGGAGAACTGGTCTCACCATGGGGAGTGTGTCTGGTTGAGCACTTCTCACTGAGCCTGCAGTGATTTGGGTGGCTTGGGTTTGGAGCAAATGCAGTCCTCTCTCTATAAAATAGAGTCCAGTTGTAATACTGCTTCTCCTTTCTTCCCAAAGCCTCCCACCTTTAGCAGGACCCGAGGCAGCGCGGGGGTGGCTGTGAGGAGCATGGGGGTGCTGGTGGCCGGGTAGTGGCCAGGCTCATGCCTTCCCTTAGGGGCAAGCAGCTCCTGCTCACCTGCCCGAGCCTCTCTCTTGCTTCAGGCTGGGCTGGGTGGTGGGGAGAGGTGGGCATGCTGCAGCTGCAGGCCTCATTTCCTCAGGAAACTGGGCTAAAAACACTCAAACTGCTCTGGGAGACGTTGCACATGGTCGGTCGTGGGCAGCCTCTGTCCCAGGGTTATGCACAGCTCTGGAGCTGCAGGGTTTTGAACAGCAGCACTCGCTGGCTCACTCTCACTCTCTACCTTCCTTTCACTGCAGATGTACCATTTACAACCTGGTTCTTAAAAACAACCCCCCTCCAAATCCTTGCTCCAAATGACAGTTTCTTTTTTGGGGTTAGGAGAAACATCCAGATGAACAGGAGCTTTTTATGGAGACTATAAAGGAGTCAGAAGAGTGGGCAGAGGCCATTAAGAGCTTATATCTTTTATCAAAAACAATGCACCGCTTCTCGTGGCTTGCTGGTGGTGGATTATTCTTTGATTTGAGCACCACAGGTAGCCCACTGCAGTGGAAGGCTGGGGTGCAGTGGGGCTCTGCCTGCCTGCGTGGGCATTCACCAGGCCCTCTTGGAGAAGGAGGCCGGGCGTGGGTGGCAGGGGTGTTATTACTTGCACTGGAGCACTTCACCTCTGCGGTGGTTTGGTAGCATGAGAAGGTCCAGCCCTGCTCTGCTCCCTGAGGTGAGCCCAGGCTGGGAGCAGGAGGGTGCAGAGCAGAGGAGAGGTGACTTCCGTGGCTATTTCAGAAGCTGCTGTTTAAAGAAATGGATTTTCTTTCACATATTAATTGAAAAAATTACTTGAAATATGGCGGTGTTCTCTTCTCCTAAAGAGCTTTAAAACATCACACTGAAATAACAGACAAATTGAAGCTGAAACATTACATTTTTTCCACAAATGTGGGCAGGCTCCAGGCCCATAAAAAGAGTTTGGAAAGGCTGTAAAACACATGTTAAACAATTTTTTACTTGAGGCACCTCTAGAAATATTTATTTCTTTTCAAATAAATTAAATATTTAACTTGAAAAAAACTTTTTTTTTTTTGTTAAAAGACTCTGGTAATTGGAAACAGAATGTTTCTACCTTAGCAGATGTGTATTGAGAAAGCAATACAGGACACAGTAAAATAAAAATCTGATTGTATAAACCAGTGATTGTACCTGTGGATGTGCCTTTCAAAAGCAAACATTTGACTTTACTAGCATAAGAAACTCCTGTGTGTGGTGTTTTGTTTTGTTGGTTGGGTTGTTTTTATTTTAAAATACTTTCTATATCCTTGACCAGAGTTGGAAAAATAAGTGATTGTGAGATTTAAAATCTGTGACAAACCGGGCAGGGTCTTTAACTCCTACTCTGATCAAAAACCAGCAATATTTGATGGTGAGATTATTTCTGAGTTAAGCACTGTTGTGTGTTTGTGCAGGAAGGAAAACTGGCATTGCTGATAGGTATAAATGGTATATTTACTATATTTGAAACCATTTAAGAAATAATTTAAGCTTAGGATTGTTTAGAAAGGAGACTAGGCTTTAGATTTTGGCATAGAATGGATTAATACAACCAAAATGCTGAAGCCATGGGCACTTCTCAGATGGTTTGAGTCCAGATGCATCTTCTTAAGCTGCGGCGGGTTTGCAGAGTTCTCTCCTCACTGGAGACTGATCCAGGCTGTACGGGTGCCAGTGATATGTCATGTGTTAAGTATGTATTATTTTCACTTTTTATAGAGGAGTAAGTTTTCATATTTAAACTTTTCCAAATGTCAATTGTTTCTGCACAGAATAATCTTGCTTTCAGCACTCTTGGTTTCAGCCTGGCTGGGAGGGGTATGTAACTGGTCACACCAAGCCTTTCAGAACTGGGGAACCTCGTGTGGATGGAGAAGCAGGAAAGTTTTCCTTTCTGCCCATCTCAGCACAACGTAAGCCACGGGGTGTGGGACAAGCTCTGGAGGGTGGATGTGTGTGCAGGGCAGCACTGGCAGTGATCCAATCCTGTACGGTGCTCAGGACTGGGAGTTCACAACGATTCACTGAAGCATTAACGTAATGTTTTCAACAACGTCCAGCTCCCACCTGAAAGTGGGGAGCAAGCACTGTTGGGAATGCTTCCCCCCAGCTTTCTAGTGCATGGTGTGGCTGAAGGAGTGTCTGGCTGTGTGGGGCTGAAGTGCAGCCCTCACCTATCCCTGTTCCCAAAAGGGATCAAATCCAGCCCTACTCCAGCAGCCTTGTCAGTGTGTGCCAGTTTTGTTATTGGTTGGTGCAGTAAACATTCTTATGGGAAATAAACACAGGGTTCAGTTGATTCAGCAAGCAATTTAAAAATATTCTTGCAGTCGTTGAGTGTCTGTGAAGAAGAGGCTGCTCTTGTTAGACCAGTGTTTGTCTGCAGAGCTGCTCGTGGCAGGGAGGGAGTGGAATATTAATCTGATTTGTAGCTCTAGCTGCAAACCTGGCCATGTTTTTTCCCCTCTGAGACTTTATTGAACAGAAACATAGTTGGTGTGTTGGGCTGAAAAAACCCAACCAAACAAAAGGTGAATTCAGGTATTTGAAGAGGGCAAGACCAGAGTTTATTGGTCTCCTGAATGTGTCTGTAGCTCTGGAATCATGTGTTGCTGCTTCTCTTCATCATCAGGAGCAACTTCAAAGCCTCTGTGGAAATACTGGCGTTGTGCAAATGAGACTTCAGAAAGGCTCCAGAAGTAGTGGGTGAATGAAAGCAGTGCTGGCTGAGGAGCCTGTCTGTGTAACTGGACCTGTTTGCACAGCAGGCACGGGAGCCCTGGTCTGATCTGGGCACCTCCACAGCAGAGCAAGCTCTAGCCCTGATGCTGCTTGGGAGGCTTTGCTCCCTCTGTCATCTCCCCGTTCCCAGTTCCCAGCTGCTAAATAATCCCCAGAGTTATGCTCTTTGTTTTTTAAAACGTGTTGTACATGTTATAATAAATGTTTTATAATTCAGAGGATTATTTCCTGACTCCTTTGACGCTGTGGCTCTCTGCAGCAAATCCAGCCACAGTTACGTGGGGTCAGAACATGACAGGCGTGGGAAACTTTCCACAAGTTCAGCTTTATTTTTTTAAAATACAATTTCTAAGGAAACTCCACAAATCATTCCTGTCACTGGTGGAACGGATGCTACCACCATGTGAGGAGATCTGGTGGTACTCACAAGGCCAGCATGCCATGAGCGTTGCTTTCCAGGCTCGGCTCTCTCCAAACCTCTTGGAGACAGGGCATTTCCAAATGCCTATCCATGGAGGACCTGAGGTTTTGGGTAGCTCACCAGGCTGACCTGTCCCACAGCAGATGAAGTTTGCATCTGCCCTGGATGGTGAATCCTGCCAAAATCAGAGGCAGGAGAAGGAGCTGCCTTTGAAGGTGCTGTTAGATCCTGCCCGTCCCAGCGTGGCTGTTGAAGCATCTTTGTGAAAGCAGCTGGAGATATGTTCTGTGTAAAGTGCCTCCGTTATGTCCCACAGGAATCCTCATCAGACTGGGAATTTCTGTGCATATTAGTCCCATCCTAGAAAAAAATACTCCGTTCATGCTGACAGCCTGAGTAATCATTAGGGCTGGTGACTTCCAGTATTTTTCCTAAGCCTCAGCAGAACTTAGCTGACTTAATCTTTAATGAAAATGTAGAAAACAGCATACTTGAGATTTATATAGTAACCAGACCAACCAGTTCAGTTGTCCCACCTTCCTGGGAGGAATTGCTAAGGAGCTTGTTGGTCTAGATGCTTTTAAGTATGGTATTTAAGGTGTAAATGTGGTTAACCTTTTACACATGAAAGCTTGCTTTTTAGCCAAAAGACACTCTTCACACACAGTGCCAGGAGGGCAGCTTCAAAACTGTCCAGAGAGTTGTTCACAAACCAACTTACTTTGAGAGTTAATTTTTCTCACGGCTTGTTTCTGAACTGTCTGGTCTTTGGGAGTAATGCCAGGAAAAAAAAGAACCCACCACAAGTTTTGGTAGGGATGAGGAGTGTTACAGGCTTGCAGTTTAATAGCAAGTGCTTTTATTCTGAGAGGCAGCGTCTCTGTCTTAAAGGGAAGAGTTGAAGGACTCTGAGAGCAGGGAGGTGGATTCCAGGGCTGACCACTTGATGTGCTCCCAGGCAGCTGTGGGTGGTAAATGAAATGTGCTGAGGGGAGTGATGGGGAAAGCTCTGAAAACAGTGGTTGGTCAGAGTTGGTGTTCTGCATCTGAACTGTAAAAGTTGTCTTCAGTGAAGACCCTGCTCTTTAATTCCAAAGCATGTTAATCCTGGAGGCAACTGAGGGGTCATGGATTTGGGGAGTTGTCTGTGGAGGCCTAAGGGCTCTGCCTCACACAGCACTTTGGTAAAGGCAGCCCTGGGAAGAGGCAGCTGGATCCTGGCTATGTGGGACTGGAGAGTGGGACTCCTTGTCCTGGACCCGTGCAAATCCCTGTAAACCCAGCATCCTGGCTTGTGTCAGCACCAGTGTGGCCAGCAGGGCTAGGGCAGGGGTTGTCCCCCTGCACTCAGCACTGAGGAGGCCACCCCTTGTATCCTGGGGTCAGTTTTGGGCCTCTCACTCCCAGAAGGACCTGGAGGGGCTGGAGTGTGGCCAGAGAAGGGCAACGAAGCTGGGGAAGGGTCTAGAGCCCAAGTGTGGGGAGGAGCAGCTGAGGGAGCTGGGGGTGCTGAGCCTGGAGCAAAGGAGGCTCAGGGGAGACCTTCTGGCTCTGCACAGCTCCTGACAGGAGCCTGGAGCCAGGTGGGGGTCGGGCTCTGCTCCCAAGGAACAAGGGACAGGACAGGTGGAAACAGCCTCTATTTGTTCCATAGGAGGTTTAGGCTGCCCAGGGCAGTGGTGGAGTCCCCACCCCTGGAGGGGTTTCCAAGCTGTAGAGATGTGGTGTGAGGGACATGGGTCAGCAGTGGACTTGGTAGATTGAGGTTAAGGGTTGGACTTGATGATCTTAACGGTCTTTTCCAACTCAAAAGATTCTATGATTCTATGAAATAAAAATGCCCATGCTCCCCCCTCTCTGCTCCATTTGCAGGAACAGATTTTAATTAACTGAATTAACATGTGCCTTTTGCTTCCACTTGCTTGTTAAAATGGTGCCATTTTCTAGTCTTGATGTGGTGCCTCTTCTGCCACCGAACGCTGCTCACCTTTCCAGAACCTGACCTTGGTGAGCATCACGTTTGCTCTGCTGTGGGTCCCTGTTGCTGTAGCTTTCAGTAATGGGGTGCAAACTTATGAGCTATGAAAAACTTCTCCAAAGCACTTGATTTCTCAGACTGCTTTGAAACCTTGAGACAGCTTGAGTGGCAAAGTCCTGATGACTCCAGAGGAAGCACCTTGTAAAGATGACTTTCTAAAGAGCTGCCTGTCAATATTGGATCCTTACAGGTGTGAAAATTGTGGAGGATCCGAAAGGGTCACCAGACATTGCAAAGGTATTGTAGAGAAACTGTAGGGGACACAGCTATGGATTTTAGCAAAATTACTCTGAGCAGTTTTATGTATACAGCTTTCGACTGCGGGAACGGTGGAGCAGTTCCGCGTTTGAGTCAGCTTCTGCATGGCTGTGTGATCTTTCATGCAGCTTAAACCTGGGGTGGAGGTGACTTGAGGCAGCTTTTCAGTTCCACGTGAGCCAGTACGTGTGTTCTGAAGCACCTTTCTCACACCGCTGCCTTCTGGCTCCTGCGTTTCTGGTTTAACCCCTCCAGACTCAGGGCTGGTCCCCGAGCTGGCTGCTCAGCTCCGGCGCGGTGGCGGCTGCCCTTGCTCTCCAGAGCCTCTCTTCTCCTTTTCTCTCCTCTCCTCGCTGGAAGGCACGGTCCCGGCAGGCTGCCCCCGGGAGGAGCTGAAGAGGCTCCAGGAAAGGCACATGAGTGGGGCAGCCTGCCAGCCCACGCCTCTGCTCTGCGCTGCGGCACGTCGGCCGGGCGAGCACCTCTCCACACAGGAGTGCCAGGCTTGGACTTCCCCAGGTGCTCCTCAGCTCTCCTGCCCGAGGTGCCCGAGCCCCGGGGGGGTCAGTGTTGGAGCTGAAGCCTGTCGTGTGGAGCGGGGCTGACCCAGGCGTGCGTGGGGCGAGGTGGTCGCTGCCTCCCTTCCTCTCCCTCCAGGAAACCAGACCAGAGGAATTTTTCACATTTGGCAGTAGCAATGCATTTTTTTATTTTTATTTTTTTTATAGGCAGAACAGATTATCAGCGATTTTAATGGAAGAGGGGCTGACTAGGTTCTGTCTATGGTAGCGCTGTGCCCAGGGCCCGGGTGTCGGCACCGGGTGGGGGGTGACACCTCCCAAAGCCTGTGGCCAGAGCTCTGCCCACCCCTGCTGCCAGCTCCCTTCCTTGGGGCCTGGGCAGCAGCAAGTCCTGAGCTCTGCTGGGGGTTGCTGCAGAGGTCATACTGTGGATGGCTTGCCTGAAAAATGCCTCGTGCTAATCTTGTTTTTCATCTGGCTCCTGCTTAAATGTTGAGTACAGAAATACATTTATTGAGTCAGAGGAAACGAAGATCTTTTCTGCATGTTCTAATTCCTCTTCTCAGTCTTAGCCTTCTCTAAACCTGTTGAAGAAAACCTGAACCTTGGTGAGGCATTGGATCAGACTGCCCACGGAGGTGGTAGAATTACCATCCTTTGAGGCGGTCCAAAAATGTGTGGACATGGTACTTCTGGACATGGTTTAGTGGTCATGGGAGTGTTGGGTTGACAGTTGGACTTGATGATCTTGGAAGGCTTTTCCTACCTTAATGATTCCATGATCCTATAAAAAAATTATATTCCACGTGGACCCTTTCTCCTCGCTGCAGGCTTCAGTACTTCTCAGCAGTTGTGCCAGTGTGGCCTCTCGTGGGCTTATCAGAATTTGATTAGAGATGGCAAATTTTATTTTGATTTTTTTTTTTTTTTTGTAAAACTGGAACTGTTCAGCCTGGCTGGTTTTGTTTCCAGCTGACTGAGTTCCTGGGTCTGATTTGCAAGCATGGCAGGGTGGTGAAGAGGGTGGAATAATTTGATGTGGTGGTGCTTTTGAGTTAAACCTCAGGTGTGCTGGGGCACGTGGGATGGGGAGTTAAAAGTTGATGAAAAAGAGTCTTTAAAGCTGGTGCAGTTATTAAATAAGAGCCACCGTTTGCCAAGGTCTTGGCTCAGTGCTTTGCGTTGAACGAGCCACTTGGTGCATACAGAAAAACTAAGCTAAAAACCTTCAGATGCTTGAATAAATCAGGGGGTGTGAAGGCCCCGGGCATCACCCGCTTGTCCTGCCTTTTGTCACGGCTGTGGTGGGGTCACCTGCCTGGAGCCCACTCCCTGGGCTGGCTGGTGGCTGCTCCCCAGCCCTGGGATGGTTTCCGCGTGCGTGGCGGCTGCCGGGCTCTCTGCAGGGACACGCTCTGGCAATTAGTTGGGTTTTTTTCTTCTCTACTTAAAAATACCGTATAGGGAAAATGAATCAAATGGAGCCTGAGCTTCTGGAGATGCAGCGACAGAAATAGCAAACGTTTGTGTTGTGAGCCTGCTGGCAAGCGCGAGGCATCCGGGCGTTCAGTCTAAAAGGATCCCCCCTCCCCTTACAAATACTTCTCAAATTCTGTTATCCCACTTGGGCCACAGGGCTTCCTTTTGGAGATGAGTTTTGGAGGCTGTTCCTCAGGCAGGTGGTGCCGCGCAGGGCGCCGAGGTTTGCTGGGAGACACGATCCCTCCCGATGGAGATGGAGCCTGTGTGGTGGGAGGGTGGAAGGAGCAGCCGGGGGTGAAGGGGCAGAGCATGGAGTGCCCCCAGCCCCCTCCCTTCCTCCCGGGCTGTTGTTGCCATTCCATGTAGAATCCCCTTTGGAGTGAAGTCACCACAGCACCGTGGCCACACCGATGTGTTGAGCTTCCCCGCACTCCTCTGATGCGCTTTGCAGCCTCGGTGTCACACCACTCTGAGTCATGCAGGGGGGACAGTGTCCTCTTGTGTGCCAGTCTCCCAGCAGGGAGGGGACGGGTGGCCAGGGATGGGCTTCCCATGTGAGACAAGGTGGGAACACACGTGGGTTCCAGCTCAGCTTGTCACACAGTCGGGAGCAGCCAGGCTGCTCGAGCCGCCTCACCGCCACCATCGCCCTTCACGTCTTCCTTCTGTGGGTTAAAGCTAAAAGGGGATAGATGGGGGTGAAGCAAAGAGCTTTTAGAGAGCTCTGTTGATGTGCTGCTGCCAGGAGATGGGCTCCTGATTCCTGTGCTGCTTAAAACCAGGCCTTGAGCAGGGCCAAGGTGGAGGATGCGTAAAGATCTCTGCTTAGCGCCAAGGAACTTTCTGGTCACAGTTGCAGAAAGAACTTGGTTCTCGTTCAAGGTTTCTTTTCTGGGGAGCTTTCTGCGTAGGGTTCTTCTCACAAGGGCCTCTTATGCCTGTAAATATGAAACCTTGCATGTGACTGGTCTCTTAAGAATAGCTTTGTGTTGTGTGTGCCTGGGAAGCGTTTGGCTGCAGGAGAACTCAGGAGTTTATCCATGTTGGGCAGGTACATCTTAAAGAAGACAGAGCAACGTGACAGTAGCTTCCTTTTGATAATTAAATAGAAAAATAGTTCAGGATTTTAAGTAAGTGTGGGAATTGAAGATCAGTGGGGGTAACACAAAAGGTAAAGTACAGACTCACCTGAACTGTCTGTACCTTTCACATGCACAGGGATTCGTTCATGAGTTGTTTCAAAGCCCATAAAATAAAAAGTTTAATGTTTTGTAGTGTAGTCTTGGAGGTTTTGGGTAGTTGCAACACGATCAAGAAGAATGTTTTATTCAGGAAGATTGTGATACTGCTGCTCTGAGTGGTTTGTGAAACCTGCTGTTTGTTTTCACTTGGTTTTGCTCAGAGAACTGAGCTGCAGTTCCTGTCACACGTGTTTGCAGCTGTTTCTGACAAGGTAAAATTTCAGTCAAATTGTAAAGCTTTTCATGAGATGGAGATCTCACCATTTCTAACTTCTAGGTAAAGGAAGAGCCAGAATTCAGTAAAGTGCCCCGTGAGGGGAAAGTGTTTCTGTGTTCTTGGCTGTGCTTGGTGAGTTCCATACGTTGTGCTCAGCTTCAAGGGCTGCGTGAGAAGGTCTCAGCTGTGGCTCCTGCAGCATCCCCACAGCCTCCAAGCTGGCAGCTCTGCCCAGGAAGAGTGGAGGTCGAGGTGCCAGCAGAGCAAAGGATGGGCAGCAAAGGGAGAGATTACAGAGAGGGGCCAAGGGGATTGTAGGGAAGGAGCTTCTGCAGCCAGTTTCCAAATGATGAGCCAGCACAGAATCTAGAATCACAGACTGGAGGTGTGGGGGTTGGTCTCCTCTCCCAAGTAACTAGTGACAGGAGAGAAAATGGCTTCAGGTTGCACCAGGGGAGACTTCAATTGGATATTAGGAAGAATTTCTTGACTGAGAGAGTGGTGAGGCATTGACCCAGACTGACCAGGGAGAGGTGGTGGAGTCACCATCACTGGAGGAGTTTAAAGAACGTGTAGATGTGGCACTTGGAGATGTGGTTTAATCGTCATGGTAATGTTGGGTTGACGGTTGGACTTGATGATCTTGGAGGTCTTTTCCAACCTTAATGATTCTGTGACTGGTTTGGGTTGGAAGGAACATTTCAAGCTTATCTAGTCCAACCCCCTGCACTGAGCAGGGACATCTGCAACTAGAGCAGGTTGCTCAGAGCCCCATCCAGCATGACCTGGAGGGTTTCCAGGGGTGGGGCACCCTGATCATCCTTCAGCCCACAGAGTGACAGCAGTGTTGGAAGCCCAGACTAGGGAGGGTAACGTAGTTAGCAAAGTGCTGTTTTCTCAGTGTGTATGTTCACTTTAAGGCTTCTTGTACTGTTACAGTGGGTGAGGGGAGAGTCCTCAGCCCAGGTCCTGCAAGGGCGAGTTGTTGCTTTTGTCAGCTCTTGCTTGTGGTTGGTTTTCTGCTGAGCTCAGAGTTGGATTCCTGAAGTTGGGTTGCAGCGTGATGTGTCTGAAACAGCTTTGCACTGTTAGGAGATGAGGAAGCCATGGAGATGTGGTGCTGAGGGACGCAGTGGCCTTGGCAGAGTGAGGTTAATGGTTGGACTTGATCTTAAAGGTCTATTTCAAGCTGAGCAGTTCTAGGATTCTGTGGAAGTTTTACAGTCTTGGCCCAGCTTTCCTGCCTAGATGTCACCTTGCCTGGCATCAGTGTGTGCTTGAGGCTTTAGTCAAAACATTGGCCAGCAGGTTCCACCCAAGTGCTAAGACATATTGAGAGTCTTTGTCCATCTCAAGTGAAGGAAAGTGAGTGTAGGTGGTTTCTGGGAACACTGGGGTTGAGGCACCACTTCTCACTTGTACCCAGGTGAAATTCTGCACAGGCAGCTGACCACAAACTTTCAGGATTTCTTGTAGAAAGGCTGAAAAATGTACAGTGCTGTGGCTGCCTTGGGGTCTCCTCTGGCTGAGCACCCTTAACTCCTGAACACAGCTTTGGCAGAAGTTGAGTGTCTCTGCCTACAGCTGTGCTGAGGGGAGCAGTGTCCCCCTCAAAGCCAAGGAGTGAGTGCTGGGGTGCTGCTGTGAGTGATGATGTCAAGATTTGGGTGTGTGGAACACGACTCCCTCTTGGGGTCAACCCAAATGTTCCATGCCCCTCTCTGAAGAGCTCATAGGTGCTGTGACATTGACAGGACTCTTTAGTCTATGGTGTCAGCTGAACACAGGGACCAGGGGGGTGCTGGTGAGGTGGCACTGAGCTGCTTCCAGCATCAGCAGCATCCTCATGTCCAGCGTCTTGGGCATCATCGCTTTGCAGAGGGTAGAAATAGCTCTGCAGCTTGCCCGAGTGTGTGGTGGCACTGACAGATGCTGCAGGGTGGGCTGGGCTCTGTTGTGTGTCAGAGACCAGAGCTGGAATGCCCAAAATAAAAGGAGAAGCCTGTAACCCCTCCCACAAGAGGTGAGACTGGTCATTTTGTACCTGGTTTTGGCTCGGCTTGGCGCACAGGAGAGGTGGAGGGGGTGTGTGGAGCTGCTCCCGGTGGTGACTGTGATGGTTTAAGTTTGACATGTCTTGTCGAGTGACTTTAAATAGTCTGGTGATAAAAAAACCCCATCCTGCCCGATGCTGAGGCCTCTGCAGAGCTGAGCTGAGCTGCACGGGACCCGCTGCTCTAGCATGGGGAGCCTGACGGGCCACAGAACCTGCAGGTCTCTCCCTCCCGCCGTGGAGAGTAGGTGGCCTCGTGTACTCGGGACATTTTGGGCTGGCTACGTTGCTATTTGGTTAATAATTTATTTGGTACTTTTTAGAATTGGGATTATTGTGCTTAATGCAATGTCTGATGTGAATTTTGAGTGAAGGCAGTGTCAGGCCAGGGGGAATGGATCTGCTCTACATGGAATGGGGTGGAGGAGGCTGGCAGGAGCCCTGGGCTGCGTGTGGCTTTCTCAATCCGGGCTAGGGGAAGGGAAGGAGGAAGAAGACAAGGCTCAGCTTGCTGCTCCTTCTGCTCTTCTCAGCAAACATCGCTTCCTGGGCATCTGGGCAGGGGTGGGTGTGTGGGACCGGCTGCTGAGATGATATCAGGGAGTTTCTCAAACATCAAGATGCTGGAGGGTGAAGCCACGTGTCCTTGTGCTCAGCGGCAGCCAGGGTGTGGGCCAGGAACAAGCTTCTGAGCCGGGTGCTCTCCTGGACACGGGCGAGGGCGAGCTCATCTCCCACCCCTGGAGCGAGCGGCGCGGGGGCAGAGGGCTGCAGCAAATACAACATTGGGAAAGATGAAAAAAACGAGTGGGTGGCAGTGAGAAGGAAGAGGGGAGACAGCCCGGGCGACGGAGGAAAACAGGATCTTCTGTAAGAGATGGGAATGCTGGAAGGAAGCCAGGAAGGAAGCCTGAGAAAATGGAGAGAGCACTGGGAAGGCCGGCGTTGCTCTGATAACTGCAGCAGGTATTCCTGGCACTGGGCTGCGGGAAGCTGCGAGGCGTTGGAAAGCTGGTGACGTGCGCCGAATGATTTCAGTGTGTTTGAGCTCCACTTTTATTGTCTTGACGTTTTTTTCTCAAGCGGGCTTTGGTGCGTGCCGTGCCTTGGCCAGGGAGCTGTTCTTGGGGAGGGCTGCGGGGGGCAGGGAGGTGTCATTGTGACTGGGGGAAACAACCACCTCTTGAGGCTTCCTCGCGCAAAGTGATTTAATGGACTTTTCTGTGAGAAAATAAAATACCACTTTTGGAGCTGGTGCTTGTCCGTGTGGTGAGCAGAAAAACCCCAGGCTCTGTAGACAGTGCCCGAATTCCCTCTGGGTTGGCAGCAGTGGTGAGTGCTGGGCTCCCACCTCTGCCCCGTGAGCTGTCCACCCCTGCGGGGGGGGGAAAAGCGGCTCCTGCGGCTGCTGCTCCTGCTGCTGCTCCTGCACCGCAGCCCATTGGCGAGTAAAAATAGCCCCGCTGCTGGCGTCAGCGCCAGGCTCGCATCTGGCTTCCCCGGGCGGGGGCTGCTGGAGGACACATGGCTGCGGCCCGGGCGCCGCCCGCTCCCTCCTCTTCCTCCCGCCCCGCCGCCTTTGCCCGGCCCTTCGGGAAGAGCTCTCTGCAACCCGCGCCCTAACGAAGGAATCCCTCCTGCTGCTGCTGCTGCTGCGCGGTGGCCCCGTCTTAAAACGGGAAACCAGCTTCCAGTTAAGCCAAAGGTGTCCCTGAGAGCCGTGCCCCTCACCGGAGCTTGCCCTGGGAGGTGTCTGGGGAAGAGGTGGACACTGGAGCGAGCGTGCAGACCGCGTCTTGCCCCGCCGCTGCGCAGTGTTGGCTGCGGAGGTGTTTAGAAACAGTTGTTCTGAAGATGGTCGTTGCCAGTGTCGTGATTTCTTTTTTTAGTCTTGCTTTTTACAGCGCCTAAGCTCCGGAAAGCAGGAAGGTACCTCACAAAGGCAGGAATTCTCTCTGGGTAGGCACAGAAAGAAAGCAAAGCAGCCTGGAAAAACGGCCTTGAAAACATAGTGGTGCGCCTGCATCTGCTCACCTGTGTGGCTCACAGGGGACCCTGAATGGTTTTTTGTCCTTTTCCTAAAAAATTAAGCTCCCGGGGCTCCAAAGGGTGCTGCAGAGCTGTTAAATAAGGCAGGTGGGAGAGCTCGTGGTGTCGTGCATCCCAGCAGACTGAGCCCCATTCCTGGCCAGGGCTTTGCTCCGTGCCCCAAACCAGACTAACCGCCTTTGCCGTCTCATCAGGCATTCAGCCGGTGTCTCACACGTGCCAGGAAGAATAATTTACACACAAAAAACGGCCGTGGATGTTTCCTGCTTTGATGCTGGTGGGAGCGTGCTGGTGGGAGCTTGCTCTGCACACCGCTGCCAGTCTGCAGAGGATTCTCTTCCTGTGGCACTGGTGAGCCCGGATGGCTGCCTGCTATCCAGCAGATGTTTCTTCCCTTTGCAGCCCAGAATTTCCTAATCCTGCTTGTGAGAAACCTCTCAAATAGAGCTTGAGGGTCTGGTGAGCCCTGGCGAGCTGCTTCTTGTGCTGTCCCCAAACCTCCTGAGCGTGGCATTTCTGGGGGCATCTGTCTTCCTGGCAGGGGGGGTCTGGTGCCACACCACGTGTTGCTGCATTGGGTGGACTTTATCCAAGGGCCTTGGCTCTTCTTGCGTCTTAGTGTGTGGAGTTGGAGCTGGTGAACTTTTGAGTTTCAGAAACTGTGAACTAGTTCAGCAGATGTGTGAGGGTTTGCAGCTTCAGATCGATGTGGCTTCTACGTAGAAACTCTTTTCTGGAAGGAAAAGGGTGATACAAACCTACTGAGTTTCCAAAATTAAGCCCCAAGGAGGTTTGCACGTGCGGAAGGAGGAGGGGAACAAACCCACCCCTGGGCACCCGAGCTCAGCTCCGCCTGCGATGGGCTGGCAGACCTCAAAACCTGGCAGCAAACCTTGCTGCTGCAGCCCGGGAGTTTTCCCCACTTCTGTTTACAGTAGAAGATACACTGAAGCATTTTTGTTGTAGTAACTGGAAAAATATTTTCGAGTTATCAACAGTTTTGTTTTCAGATTACTCTCTGTGAAGTGTGGCATGGTTTTTTTTTTTTTTTTTTTTT
>NW_008598178.1:30598-32730 GCF_000691845.1 Merops nubicus
GACCTCGTGGAGTTACCACTCTGCTGGGAATGTTGTGGGTCTGAGGTATCCACATGGTGCCTGTTCCTGTGCCTCAGTTCGGGAGGGCTGGGCTGGTGTTTCTGAAGTCTGCTTGCTCAAATGCCATCGTATTTTTATCATAAAACACTCTATAAAGTATTTACTCGGCAGAGGATAAACGAGGCTGTCTGGTGAGCATGTAACTTGGGAGTCTTCAGAAGTGCAGACGGGCTGAAGGAGGAGTGGGTGGGAGGAAGGATGTGCTGCTCGGGACACCTGCAGATGCTGCATCTCATCCTTTGTGCCTTTCCCTTGGAGCTGCTGCGATGCCCTGGGCTGGAGTTGGAATTCCTGGGTGCCCCGGAGAGGCTGGGGTCTCCGGGGTCTGGTGGTCACGGGGGGGCTCCGTGGCTCTGCCCGACAGCCCTGTGCTCTCTGCTCTGCTGGGGGAGGGATGGGGCAACTCTCCACCTTCTCTTTAAGAATTTAGGTCAAATACCGACGTTGTGTGAGCCAAGTCCAAACTGGTCCTTGGTCTGACGTCAGTTCATCCCTGAATCCCCAGCTCTAGGCTGCTGGAGACGAGCAGGGGTATGAAAACCAGCTGCTAGTGCCGTGTTGGCGGGTGCTGTTCAGGTTAAGACTGAGAAAATCTGGCAAATTGTGGAGGTTTTATTCCATAAAAAGAAAAGCTTTTTCTCAAAACTGTGCTCTGTTACTGGTTTAGTGTGGCCTTAAATTATTTCAACTGCAGCTAGTGATGGTAAGGAAATAAACTCGTCGTGGTTGAGGGCTGTGATCTGGAGGGAGTTAATCTCTCTGCCCTCAGAGGAAGCTCTGTGCCCCATGTGAAGCATTATCTTTCATTTCTGTCATTGATTAACAGCTCCCCAAACTACTCCATAGCCTGCAAATCTGGAATTTTGAGTAACAGAGATTACAGTTTATAGGCAGTGGCATAATTTAGCCTCAACTCTTTTATGCTTGCTTTGTTTGGTTGGTCAGCTTGAAAATTTACCTGTCTGGGCTGAAAAAAAAAAATTCTATGCTTTGCATCAGCTAAGGTTTAATTTATTTTGAATCACTGTTAAGTGTGCAGGGGTCTGGAGTTGGGGAGCTGTCAGGAGTAGTTGCCCAGGTCTCTCCTGGCTGTCTTTTTCTCATCTCTGGGTTCCCGGGGTCCTCATGGGCCCCACAGTGCTGTTCTTCTCCCAGACCTTAGCCCCTTTTCCACTCTAGTCTGACGATGATGACTTTTTTTTGAGATGCATGCCTTAGAGGCTTTTCCTGGCCTTTCCCTTTCTGCAGGTTTAATGTGTTCTTCTGCCCAGGTGGCATTGGGCACCCTGGCTGCTGCTGACCAACGCAGCTCATGAATCTGCAGTGGTTTCGGTGCATTCTGCTGCTTCCCTCTGTGGCCCAGGTCTCTGCTGTGCCTAGGCCAGTGCTGGGCTCTCAGCCTTGCCAGCTCTTGCCCCTGCTAGAGGCAGAGCTGGGGCCTGGAGGGCTCCAGGGGCTTGGGGGGCTCGCAGGAGCTGCTTTGCCCTGTGTCTGGCTGAGCCACGCTCGTACACATGGGTTCTCACTTGGGGAGGTAACGAGACACTGCACCGAGCAAGCCAAAGAGCTCAAATCTTATCTTCACAGCTCGTGGTATTTTGCTCTTTATCTCCCATCCTGCCTCTTAATTTATAGATAGTATGACAGAGTTTCAATATTTAAACTTGAAAGAGCACGTGTTAATGGAAGTAATGCTTTGGAGTTAAAGGAACTCCGTTGGGAAAGCAGCTCTTTGGTACATGGTCCTGTTCAGCATTGGAGGAAAACAAGATTGTACAGAGGACACAAACCCTTGTGCTGACTCATGGGGGCTCCTCAGAGCTGGCCAAAGCTTTACCTTGTCCTTGCAGCAGGTTTACAACTGGACACTGGAGTAATTCCTCCTAGAAACCGTGTGCTGTTGGGAGGTGTGGTTGTCTGGGGTTTTGTGGTGCTTTTTTGAAAAGTGAACTTACTCCTGTGCTCCCAGTACTTGTTTTTATGCATTTAACGTGCCATCAGCTTTTTATAATTGCTTCCAGCTGAACATAAACAGCAAGCGCTTCGGTGGAGGTAAAATGCTATTTTATTTC
>NW_008598178.1:32759-33520 GCF_000691845.1 Merops nubicus
CTTCAAAGCCTTTTCAGCTAAAACGCATTGTGCATCCTTTGAGCCGTTCTGCCTCGCACCCTGATAAGGGTGGAGATGGGCCGTGGGGGATGGGGGCGCCGCAGAAAACACGAGCTGAGGAGTGGAGATCAAAAGGACAAACAGAAGCAGAAGGCAGCGAAAGGGAGGCACAAAGAGTCACAGCTGAGCGTGCGAAGCCCGAGAGCGACGGAGGAGAGAAAACAGCTATTAGGAAAGGAGAAGAACAATGGGGGAACGTAGCACGTTTTCAGCTTTCATTTGGGGTTGACTAAGCCACCTTCCACCGGCGTCGCTCCGGAAGCAGTGGCTGTAATTCCTCTGGAAAGTTGTTGGCTTGCTGCTCGCCGGGCATGGAAGAGACCAGCCCTGGCCTGGCTGGCCTGTTTGCTCCCGGTTCTTACCGTGGCAAAACCTTTCCCCGTGTGGAGCCGCTTGGGGTCGGTGGGAGCTGGGGTCGAGGGGCCTGTGGGAAGGAAGAGCCGCCGCCGAGCTCCGTTGACTTTGGTTGTGCCTTGCGAGGCCGGGCCACGCTCCCTGAGCACACTGCCGGCTCCTCCAGCTGATTAAACCAGTTCTCAAAGCCTGGCGGCCTGCGTGCAAACCCAGCTTTGTTAGCAAAGCCTCGAGGCTTTCCGTGCGGGTATTTATCGTAACAAATAATTTAGACCGGCTTAGGAACGAGGAGCATTATTTCTGTAGAGGCAGCAGGACGTGTTGTTTAGGCTAGCACCGTGGGGCCG
>NW_008598179.1:0-18484 GCF_000691845.1 Merops nubicus
TGGCCCTCCTAGATGCTAGTGAAATGTGAACAATCTGGCATGTGGTGCTTAATGTTTCCAAGAAACTCAGTGGAAATGATTGATTTTTTTTTTCTTCTTCTTAAATAACAAATTCCTACCAAACACAGAATGAATCTGAATTTGCAAACACAGAATGAATCTGAATTTCCAATTCACACATGATTGCTCTATATTATTTCAACAATTTACATCTGAACTTCATTATGTTTCTCAGTGTGATAACTGTCCTGAATGGCAGACAAGAAAATCTAAGGTTTGTACAGCAACTAGAATTTTCAGATCAACTTTAATTTGAATCAGTTTTTCTCTCTCTATTGGATTAAATTAACTTAGAGAAAGTATTGATGTGCTTTTATGTTCACAGGTTTATCCTAGTGAAACTTTCTTAGTGTTCTGAAAGACAGCTTCCACAACAATAATGTAAATAATGTCTGTCTAGATACAAGGCAATATTTAATGCAGTCTTAGAAACAAATCTCAATGTTACATTAGTTCTACCTGAGTCCCTCACAGGTGATGTCTACTGCATTTTGAGCTGTATGCCTTGAAAATCGTTCTATGGATTTAGGAGCCTGAGTGTAATGGCACTGGACTGGGCTGTAGCTGAAGGAGTTTAATAAGAAAACAGACTTAGCTGTTGGAACAAGTGTTAGGGGATCTTTTAAAGGGAGAGCTGTTACTGCTGGCATGATTCCAAATGATTCCAGCATGAGATCCTATGCGTGTGATTTTCAAAAGACTAACAATTGAAAGCTGTTTTTTTTTTTTTTTTCTTCCCCTTTTCCCATCAGTTTCCCATGATAAATGCAAATATAGTAGGGCAAATTTATTTGCTTGCCACCACAACAGTAGACAGAACAGCTTTTTTTTTTTCCACTTCCAGCCCTCTCTTTGTGCCAATCTAACCCAGACCTAAGGCTGTGGTGGAAGTGGCTTGGCCATGTTCAGTAGCACTGGCTTTTAGGATCCCAGGCAGCACATGAATACGCTGCTGATGCAACCTCTGACCAGAGGCCCTCCTCCCACACCCCAGAACTGCTGGCAGCCTTGAGACTCAGTGGGTGGCACCAACACCACCTTCTCCTCCTCTTGCTCATTGCCAGACCTGACATCCTCAGAAGGAAGAGCAGGCATTTGAGGTCTGGACTGTGCTCCCAGGCAGCAAGTTAGGCCAGAAGTGCTGCTGCTCCAGCACTGTGCTGTCACTGCTGGGTGCCTCCAAGAAGCATCTCAAGTAGGAAACACGAACAGAGAAACTCTTCTAGGTTTAACTTTTGCTTTGGAAAATGTGTAAATTTTCCAAAAACTGGATTTTGGAAAAACTATTTTCTGTTGCTGCTAGCCTCAGAGGATAGGGTGTAATCTTTGCACCTGTATAGCACAAAATGAATTGCATCAGTAGGGTTTGGAAATAGCATTTAAAATAGGCTGGTAGATCAAAGGAAATGGACAAATATAACACAGGTATGCATGCTGAGTACTGGACAGGGTGTTCATGTAACTCCTCTGAATGTTGTAAAATATTAGCACCAAGGAAAGAAGCATAATTAAGTAAGCTTTTAATAACTCAGGGAGACATCCTGTCTCCAATTTATGTTATAAATGTAAGGTCAATCTTAAGAGCAAAAAGCCATTAAAAATGAATGCTGCAGAGAACCTCTGTCCCTTGCTGCTGCTCCAGCTGTATTTGAAAGCCAGTACTTATTTTCTTTAATAACAGAGCTTCAAGGAACATAATTAAGTAAAAAGCTATGGATATACATAAATATTTGGGTCTAACTTGAACAGTTACCATCCTTTCTGTAAGCTTTCTGTCTTGCCCTAGGTGATTCTTGTAAAACAAATATCTGTGTTATTTTAGAAGAAAATTCTGATTCCACTAGTAGTAGCTTTAATCATCCAGCCAATATAATTTTTGTTTTAACATCCAAGTGTCCTTTTGAAGATGCCACACAAAACGGGCGAAAGGAAGCAAGAACTGATTTTCTCTGACACTTGTTTCAAACTACAACATCTAAAATGTTATCAATAATTTCTCTTCATCCTTTTACATTATTATTTTTATTTATTCCTTCTGTGGCTTTGAACTGACCTTTAGAGTCTGGAAAGCAAAACTTGACTATATTACTGATCTATTTTCCTTTGCTTTCACAAGTTCCCTCTTGATTTTCCTGTTTTAATAAAACTGGATTCAACTCGTCTAACTCCAGGCATGTAATTAAGGTACCTAAGTACAGATTATGGTTGGTCCACTTGCCTTTTACTGTGAGTTGTCACAGATAGGCACTTTCTGAAGGTGATCTCAAGCCACTTAATACTTAAGTACCCTCTGGAGGTGTTCTCTCCCTCTGTCTTGAAAACAGAGGGTACCTGGGGTGACATTGTGCCTAGGCTGTCTCATTTATGTACCTAAAATTACATATAATCTACCCTAAGTGGCTTTATAGTTTAATTTGCTATTCCATAGTGTGTTTGTTGTTGGCAAGAAAGTATTTTCTTTTTTTTTTTTTTCCAAAAAGAGTGTATGAAGGGTGCATATGTGCTTGTATATATAAAATATAACTGAAGGAAATTTGCATGCAGCAACAGAAGTGAAAGGGCAGGAGTAACCCTGAGTCTGCCTCAGCATAGCAGAATGACTAGAGGGTCCACTGAGATCCTCCTTGACAGAGTAGCCTATTGTCTTCTTCCTCCAATAACATCTTTTTGCCCTACAGCATCTTCTCACCTTCAGTTACCTGTATTTTCTTTGCAGAGGATAAAACACTTGCCAGCTACACAAACTAATAAAACCCCATCAGTTCTCATTTTTTCTCTCTAATACTGAAATACCAAAATGCCTGTGAAAATTCTAGACTGGAGAAACTTTTTTTTTTTGCAGTAGCTTAAACTGCTGCAAGAGTTCATCTGCTATAGTTCACACTATGGTCTTAATTAACTTACGTAGAAAAAGTCCATTTATTGACTAGTCTATGTTCATTTCCACATAGAGAAAGTAAGAATTAGTCAAGTCCATCTCTGCAGTCTTAGTGCTATTGGCAGAGCAGCTTCAGAGATGTTGCTCTTAAGGCATCCCAGCACTGTAGTTCACATCCCCTGTGACCCTGGCTTTGGGAGCACGTGGCAGCCCTTGCCACGAGAAAGAGAGAAACAATATCTCATTGTCTTCCTCCTTTGAAGAAGAAGGCTTCGTCTATGTGAAGAGGCTTGTGTGCTGTGACTAGTTGGAGTTCTACCCCTTGGTTATTCACACAGGGGATCTGGTTGGGGCAATGCATGCACCCTGGGTTATCTCCTGCAGCACCCAAATCATGAGGTGCTGGTGCAAACCCCAGATTCACTGATAGCAGCACAGGCTATGGTTGTGCTAAGCATCTAAATACAGAAATGACTGTGTCTGCTAGAGGTAGTCAACGGGAGAGATGATCAACTAGTGGTAGCTAGTTTGTTGGCATGGACAGTGTAACTGGTCACTTAAATAACAACAATGTCCTTGTAAACTAAGCAGCCTATCCCTCCTGAAGTTTTCATAGAAGAAAAATATAGTTGCTTCTACATGTGCTTGGATAGCACTGCAATACTTTAGTGGCAAGAAGTCTCCAAGCACCACTGGTTTTGGACTTCTTAGCTGTGAAGTGTACAACCTCTGTAGAGCAAATATAAAACTTCAAGGAGTAGAAAAGGTAGAAAATTATTGACCTAGGTACATGGATAGATAAGTTCCTGAAAAGCTTACTTAGACCTTTTAATGTATTTATACTAGACTTCTGTTCTCATCCCAATAATATATTACATTAAATAGCTAGGCACTTCTTAATAATAACAATTTGCTTTATTTGTAATGTATAGTTAATAGTTATTTCATAATGAACAAAAAAGTCATATAGCTTAGATTTTGAAATAATACATTCAGATTTATACATGACAGTTAGGAGCCTAAGTACAAGCATGATGGCATTTATTTTCTTCATGTCTGTGTTGCTTTGTAAGCTGAATTCATTGTGTATGTCTTACTTCAGCTTGGATTATCGTAGGTTGTTTTAACTGTAGTGGGTCCAGCATTAGAATTTCAAATACCAAAATTCTTAAAGGCCAGGAAATTTCATAGTCTGCAACGAAACAAGCTGTAGCTCAGATTCCTTTCCAGCAGTGACATGTGTACACCAACATGGGGGTTTTGGATACTCTTAGCCTTGACCTTGTTCAGGATTGTGGAGTTGCCTTCTGTAGAGACATTTAAAACCTGCCTGGACACATACCTACGTGATCTGGTCTAGGTGGTCTTGCTCTGGCAGGGGATGTGGACTAAATGTTCTTTTGAGGTCCCTTCCAACCCTTAACATTGTGTGACTCATGATATGGACTCTTGGTTGAACCTGGCTATGGTTGTGGGGTCTGTCCCATTCCCTTGCTAGGATAGTGTGGGGCTGGACCCTTGCAATCAGGTCAAGATGGCATCTGAATTAGCACTAAACATTTAACTTTCTGCTCTTGATACAGGGTCAGCATCTATATGCAATACATCTGGTGTTTGTCTTCTGTGCTTCTCATTTGTTATTATCAAAATGCTCATTGACCCAGGAAGGTTTAACATCTTTCGTGATTCATCAGCGTGTTAAGGCTTAAGTTGTTTGGAGTAGGCTTTTTTCTGTTTATTATTCTCTTGAGATATTTAGTGCAGCTCACAACTTATTAGCCTATGGTTTTGGAAAAATTAAAGCACCAGCTAGACTAGAGTATGTCTGATAGACTAGGTGAGCAGACTGGGAAAAAAAACCCCTGGTGTATTTTTGCTACCTTCTTTGGAATAACATTAAAATGGAATTTGACCCTCAGAGACAATTTTCCCTGCATTTGCTGTAGCAATATTATCCTTTTAGTGAATCAATAATGAAAATACATGCTACTCATGCGTGAGTTATCTCCATGGAGGCATTTGACACGTAAGTCTTTACATTAAGAGGTCTTAGAAATGTAGTCCATATCAATAATTTACTCTTCACCATATGAGCCAGACCATCAAACTGTTTTATTCCAACACACTATTGCATTACCAACATACTCTGCGGAAGCTGTCCTTGTTGACAAGTGAGACTGTTCCCTGGCCTCCTTGTTTTATCACGGTTTATCATCGTAACATTGCCAAGAAGTATAGTTTGATCCTAGTGCAAATCAGGCCTTCATTTCAGACAGATGAACTCAGAAGGAATGGTTGATGTGTGAAGTTTCTCTGTCAGACAAAGTGGTTGAATGTAGGAGTGAGTAAGGGATAAATAAAAGCACATTCTGAATTTTAGAAACTTGAGGTGTTTCCCCAGTCTGCTTATGCAGCCTTGAGAGACTACTAGTTTATTCCACTGTTTATTACTGTAGAGTTTTTCCTGTGTATTCAGAACACCAGCTAGCAAATTTTACACAGATCTTTTGTGTGATTCTGTTTAAATAGGAGATAACACTTCAGCATCTTGACATAAGTGACTCATTTGTGTCACTTCAATTTTCACCTGAAATAGTGAAGGGGTGTGAGGATGGGGAGCAAACAACACGCTGTAACCCATGTGTTCGTGAATATTTTGTAACTTTTAGCATTACAATGCCCCTGTAGTTCAGACTAATGGCTCAAGATGGTCAATAGAATAGAAATGTAGTCACATTTTGCAGCACAACTAGGTGTGCTTTTTAGGGACCTTTTGATATGTCTCGCCTGACATGTTTCATGAGGTCTTTCATGTTAGGTAGAAGTGTTAAAATAAAAAATTTAGACATGATCCAGTCTCCACTTCTCTTTGTTGCCCCTACTTAGAAATCCTTCAGTCAAATTTTCAACATTCAGGAGTTAGGTTGTCTGTAGTTTTCTGAGGAGTTGTGTTCCACAACATACATGATGGCAACTGTTAACATGAGCCTGAGGTCATAGAAACAACTGGCAGTATGCCTGCTTTAACTCTGCAGTCTGGGTGCTTTTATTGCACTATGAAGAGCAGCTCCACTGGTGTTAGCAGGTGTGTCTGACTTTTGCTATCAATGGGTATCAAAATCAATATTAATGTGTGTAGGAACTGATGCCTATAAATATTGAAATCGGCATTGGAAGCAGTAAGTATGGATGCCTAACAATGCCTATTGATTGGAAAAGGTGCCAATACCTATTGATATTTATCCATTACCAGTTGATAGATGTCAAAATTAATAGGTATTGATTATCTATCTGGGTATCTATCTACATCAAAGTACAAATTGGTAGGTATTGATGTTTATTGATATCAAAATCAGTATCAAAACTGATACTTATTAGAGCACTGGTGCCTATTAATATAGGTAGGTATTGATGAAAATAGGCATCAATAATGGTAACTATAGGTGCCTATCAACAAGATTTTGATAAGTATCACTAGTTATCCATACCTAGTGATATTGTTACATATTGATAGGTGTCAAAATAGATGGGTATTGACACCTATCCAAAGTTCACAAGATCAATAGGAACAGTATGCCTGTAGGTATCAATATATATAGGTATATATCAATGCCTGTAAGTATTGATATCAAAAGGTATCAATTTCTATCAAGGCCTATAGATCTTGACATGTTTCAATGCATAGAAACGTGTTCTATTGGTATCTGTAGGAGGTATCTAAATCAATGTCTATCCGTGGGCTCCTATCCTATTGATACGGAAAGGCATTGGTTCTATCAAGGTTTATAGGCTGGACTGGCCACTAGATGAGTAACAGATGCTCTTTTTCAACCTTGTTAACCTCTCTCCCTTCCCAAGGGAGAAGAGAGAGGGCATAAGGTAGAGAGACTTGTGGATTAGAAGAGAGAAACTAAAACAGCCTTAAAGATAATCTGGAATATACACAAATATATAGAAAAGCAGTATTGAACCCAGCCCCGCTGATAGCAACTGTGTCTGTCACCACTGATGATGTGGAGCTGGCACTAGAAACGTCCTGGACTGGATTCAGCAGCAGACAGGAACTGGATGCAGGAGCCAGGTTTGGGAACTGGATTCAGCAAGACATGGATTGGGATCAAAAGCAGAATAAAGAGAATCATCCTTGTAGCCAGCCATTGAAGAAAAGAACTTGGCCCTTGTGACCCCCCAGCTCTGTACTGAATATGACACACATGGGACAGAATACCTTGTCGGTCAGTTTAGGGTCACCTGTCCTGTCTGCTTGTCCCTACGGGTGAAGCCTTTTACTTTCTGCACCCAATGTGCTACAAAAGGTTTGGCAGTGACTGGTCTCTATAGGAGCGAGTTTTAGCAAGAGCCTTTCTGCCCACCAATTCTTGGTAGTAGCTGTAAACATCGAACGTTATCACTGAGAAGCAGATGCTGTCTGTAAAAATATGCTGTTAATAAAGAGATTGAGCTGAATAGTAGCATCACTGAACAGAATTAGTCCTGTCCTCACTCGAACCTGGACAGAGCCCTATTAATATTGATACCTACCAATGCCTCTTGATGCCCATTGATGTTAAAATTAGTATAAAAATCGATATGTTAATGCCTATTGTCAAATATTATTATTCGTGTTGATAGCTATCACTACCTATGGATATTAATAACTCTCAACAGATATAAAAACTGATAGGTATTGATAGCTATCAACATTGAAAGTTAATATTTATTGATGTCTAGCTATGTATAAAAATGTTGTTCAAACAGTATATAGATAGGTGGGGTGCCTAGTGATGCCTACTGATAATTATATATAGAGGAGGGTATAAGCAGATGGATGTTGATGCATATTGATATTCAAAATATTGGTATTGGTATACATTAATGTGTATACTTTGATAGTCATTAATGCTTAATGACATGCAAAGTAGGACTGATATCAAACTAAGTACTAATATCAGCCTATAATCCATCAATATTGGTAGGTATTGTGACTATTGCTAGGTGTCAATGTTGATATGTATTATATATTGAGGTATTGAAATTAGATATTCAAGTGATATTGAAATTAAGTGAAGTTATCTATCACTATTGATAGTTATCAATGCCTACCAATATCAATATCCATCTTTGGTGATAGGGATTGGTAAGTTTTAATAGCTCTCCTTTTTGAACATTCTTGATTAATGTTGACATATAATTATTATTAATAATAAAATCATATTGATCTCAATATTTATTAATGCCTATTGAGACCCAAGTCAATATCTAAAACAATAAGTATAGATGGCTATCAACAGGTATCAAAATTAATAGCTATTGATGCCTGTAAATAGATACAGATATTGAGAGGTATCGATTTGTATCAGTACTTTTTGATACGAATACTTATCAATAGGTATCTAAACTGATAGGCATCAATACCTATTGAATTGATGTATATAGACAATAAGACACATTGATCTATATCTATATATCAATATAAATATAGAGCAGACAGTACTTCCTTTCGACTCTTTTAGTTAGAGCAGACGTTGGGGAAAGAAGGAGGCAATTCTCCTTTGTAATAACCAACATATGAGTTGCATAAAAACTGTGTGTGGCCTCTGAGCAAGTTAAAAAGATATTACTTTATATCAGCTTTTGTGGCGTTGATTTCCTGATGGTATATCTTTCCTTCATGACTGTGGGAAAAATCATAAGTGTTTATGCTTCTGAGAGCCATCTCAGACTGTGGGAAGGAAACACAAAATCAAGGACAAAAGACCAAAATTTTCCTTTCTCCTTCCTCAAAAGTATAATACAATGGAGACTCCATTGTCAAGTGATAAATCACTCTATATGGATATATATTACCTCAGTCAAGATCTTTCATGGTATCTAGGTTATGGCAAATATTTTATTTTTGTAGTTGCAGGACAGAATAAGTTGGCCAGATATTTAAAGCTGGGTGAATTCTAATTTTACAAAAGAAATTAACATTTAAAGAGGACAGAATGGCTTACACGATGGTGTCTCATGGAAATCAACTAGATCTGTGAGTGCAAGATGCTCACAAATATAGACTTAAAAAAAACCTTGAGGCACTTGCTGTTTTGACCTGAGTCTGGGCGGTAGGGGAAAAGCCATCTAGATTGTGTACATATAAAAAGCCAAATCCTTAGGCCATAAACCAGGCACACACCCAATGATGTCAATGTGTTTGGCTTACAGAGGAAATAAAGCAACATTTTATTACATGCTAAGTGAGAATCTTTGCTTGCCCAGAATGAGGGAAGAGTGCAAACAGGTGCTGGCTCAGCAGATAACAGCAGCTTTTCCTTAGGCTCAGATGCATCCTAAAAGACAAAATTTCTGTCAATACCTTAATAAAGACTTATCTACTATTCCATCCACCTGTGTCTGTGCAAGGCTATCTGCAGAAGCTTTTGAGTGTGAGGTTGCTTAATATTATTTTCCCACATCTCCGTTTTGCTTGTGCACAAGCCATGGCAAAAGCAGCCCCCTTTAGTCAAGGAAGCTGGGGCCCCACTCTCCTCTGGCTCATGGGGGAAGAAAGGAGTCATTATTGACACATGCAAGTGATTTGAGAAGAGACTGTCTACCCTGATAGAAAAAGACGTGGTTGTCTGGTGAATCAGGAAATGTCAGACTTTCTGAAAGGTTAATGGAAGGCTTTAGAAACACATTAAATCTAATCTTACAGTGTGAATGCTGATGACTTTGTCAAAATCCTACAAATAGGCAAGGGCAAGATAGGATACCTTAGGTGAAAGTAAGTTTTCACTGGGGAGTCAGGAAAGTGCTTTATTGCAACATACTGTTGAAAAAGCAAGATTTTTATATAATTACTGAAGTTTAATGAAATGAATGACCTGACCAACTCTGGAAGTGAATGAAATTAATTTACTTCAGATTTATCTACTCTAAAAGGGCTGTGTAAAACTGTGGTCACTGCAGGGACTGGCAGGGGAGTACATAATGCCATTAACATAACTTTTCCACTTTGCCAGGAATCATCCATGCCTTTTCTGGTTTAGCCAAAGAAGCATTGAATAAGGAATTCATAAACAAGCACACTCTACATGAAACCTTTCCCCCTGCCATTTCACAATCTTATAGGCATTAACAGATGCAGAAGCGTGGGACGTATGAGAACACGGAATGGAAGTTTAGTTTGCCAGGTTTAGTTGCATAATTGATACAGCTTTGTGCCATTACCTTTTAAATCAATACCTTCTGATGCATCTTCTGGTTTGGATTTTATTTTTAGGTGATCAGACTTTTGTCTGTGACTTTCTTTCATTACCTTGTTCCTTTGGGGTGATGTCTCTGCTAGTCATTAACAGGTTTTTACAATGTGGGCACAATTGGCTAATCCTATAATAGAAACCTGCTGTGTGGAGAGTGCTATTTTTACTGTACATACTGTATCTCATAGCACAAGGCAATTTTAGAAGGGGATACGGCTGTCATTAAATCTATACATCTCAAGGAGGGCCATGAATAGCTGCTCCCTGCGTAAGGACGTGTCCTGTGGTTCTATTATCCCAGCTCGGGCTCCGAGTAGCAACCGATCTTTAGCAAATCAATATCCCTACCTCTCCTTTTTTGATTATTTTTTTTCTTCCCTCGCTTGATTCATTGTTCCTGGAAAGAAACAGCCTGTGTCTCCACTGACCTGTGGGTGTGCATCAGGTTGTACCAAACCGAGGTGCTGGCAGAAGCAGAGTGGGGCTCCCACCTGGCCCACAAACCTCCATATTTTCCCAGGGAAGCCAGGGTAAAGAACCCCAACCTCCCTCTTCGCAACCCTATAGGATCTCTCCTGATTATCACTGTCCCTTTTGGATAGCTCCTGGTGTAAAGGGTATGTTGGAAGCATGCTCAGTGCGACAGTGTGTGAGGCCTGTGGGGTGGGGCAGAGAAATATGCTCATCAGGTTGCTTGTTTGGTGTAAAATCTATCCATATAGCTCTGCCTAATGCAAAATTTTCTATTTCACATTTTCAGAGCCACTCGGCTCTTAGCCCCACTTAGGTGGTGGGGTGTTACTACTATTGTTCTTCTCCCAACACAATATAATTGTAATCAGATTAAAACAAACATGAGAAAATGTGTGTGTGGACTAGATTTATAAATGTCTGGTCTGTTCCCATGTCAGTTTGATGAATGCTAAGCTTTAGCCCATATGTTACTTTTAAGATTAAAGAGGCAAAACATACAACTGTGGTCTTAAGCTAGAGCTACATTTGTTAATATATCCTGAAAAATACACTTTTTTTACAGACTGGACACTTATATCAAAGTATAATCTCTCAGTAGCAAACATCCAAGTATCATTCACCTAAAAAAACCTTGGCACATCTGTGCATTTATCAAGTCGTAAAAAAAATCCTTAAGGGGGCTGTCGAAGTTTCCATGAATCAACCCAACCTGCACGCACCTCAACCCGAACCCTCTGGGAGAAGGTTAAGGTGACTGCTGCTGATTTATGGAGGCAGACAGCTTGGAGTCTCTGCCAGGGACTAAGTGAGTCGTGGTGGCTGTGTGATAAAAGAGGTAAAGCACAGTCATGTCCAAATGCTCATTCATGCACCCATTCTAGGAGAGAGCTGCAGGAAGTAATAAGGAGGTTTATATTCTACACTTCTGTTGGAAAATGGTGCCAGGTATAAAAAGATTGACAAAATTATTCCTCCTTTTGAGTCGGGGTTGTGGGATTGCATTCAAAACCTGTCTACAGAAGAGACTATAATGTTATTGACTCCAATGTGTTGTATGTTCACTAGCTAATGCTGCCCCCAACAAGTACATATTTAAGGACATCTCGGTGTATATATATATCAAGTCCTTCTAGGTATAGGTATGTGCACGTCTGTTTGCTTGTGTGTGGCAATTAGTTATAGGTAGTAAAGATTCTTTGGTGTTTGTAAGTCAGAGTGCTATAAGATATCTATGATCTTAAAAGCTGGATTCAGTAGATAAAGTCATTAATCTTACAGTGATCACAGCTTTCCAAAGATATAGCAGAGGTTTGAGACACTAGATAAGTAGATGATTGTGAACATTAAAATTTTCATTTATACCAAGGACTCACTATGCCTAATTTAAAACCCATTATTTTACCATAAAATCATATTTTTGGCAAGGGGTCTTTAAAAATCTCATTCTTTAAAAACAATAATTATGCAATAAAAACTGAGGAGGTTTTCAACTCTAGTTATGTCCACATTTTTTATATTGACATATGTGGGGGTTTTCCCAGAAATAAATGTGTTTGCCAGCTGAGTTGTCTCAAATCTCTGTGTGAAATCTATGGCCATAGAATACTTTTTTCAAGCAGTTGGAGGATAACAAATATAATCATTTAAAAATATAAAAGAAGTCAGTCAGCAAGCAAACCTGGGTTTGTTGCTGTACTCAGAGCTAAGCCACTCTCACTGTGCTTTCATTGCATATCCTGTTTCTGAACTATCCTATTACTTAGCCATTATTTACATGCTAAGGCCTGTTTAGACAATATCCCTACTCAGAGTTAAGTGCTGTACAGGAAAATGAGGTGACAATATTTCACACTAGCTCAAGTTGGCTTTTTGATATCATCGATGCATTTTGGTTTAACCTCCCCTAACATTTCAACAAAGCTTTTTATGTCTTGGTTTTTGGGGGGTTGAGGAAATGCTAAGGGGAGGAGGGTGAGCGCATTCTCTTTCTCCATCCCTCCCTTTTCTTTCCCCTGTTATTACTTTCCAGTATCTTCTGCCTGCACAATATTCCTTGAAAGCAAACAGTTTATGCAAAGCAGCTGTCTAAGGAAGTTACTTTTACTTTTCATTGCAGGGTGGCCTATTGAAAATTACTAACTTGACTGTGATGGAAAGAGAAAAATAATCTGGAAACATCTGGCAAATTGCAAAGCAATGCCTAACATTTTCTTCCCTGTAGGATTTAGCTCAGAAACATTATACTTAATTGGTGCCCATTTATTTAAAGCAATAAAGTTATGATGCAGGGAGAATTCTTTGAGGTTGGGTTTGGTTTGGTCCCCTCCCCCCCCGCCCCTGAGTTGTAGCTCTATAATATTTTATCTATGGGAAAAAAAATGTTTGAGTAAAAGATGGGCAGAGTGCTGTGTTGAAAAGGTGTTTACTGTTCCAGGCTAGCTTGTTGTATTTTGTACACATGTTTGAGCTTGAAATATGTAGTTTGTTTCCTGTATTCCACATGGCTAAAATGACATCTGAAAAGTAATTAGGGACATGAGCAAATAGTCATCAAACAAATTTTAAGAAGTTAAAGGATCGTTACTGTAACTTTTAAAAGATTTGGTTCAGTTCATTGCCTAAGAAATTAAAATATTTTTGTGAAATTTTGTGTGAAAATAATTCTTACTTTATAGTTCTTTAAAATGAGAGGGAAAAGACTTGTTCTCTTTTACATGTGCATTTTTTACTCAGATATTTTGTAGTGTAATCTGTGGAGAGAATGTGCTCTATAAAATGTTTTCTACATTATTTTATATTTTTTATAATGCTCAAGTGTTATGATTTGTGTACAACAGAAGAGAGAAAGTGGGAGTAGCATATTAAGCAAAACAACTGCAAACATACTTTCTTTTTGTAGTTAAGTTTCAGCTCTTTCTCCTTTCCAGAGACCTTCTAAAAATTCCATAAATGACCATACAAAAAGTTTTTAAAAAGGAAATTAGAAGTCTTTCTCCATTGTGTGAAAGACATAGTATTTGTTCAGTGGTCAAAAATTCAATCCCCCCAATTTATTTTGACCTGATATGGAATACTTTCTTTCTGGGTTACCGAACTTAGAACTTTTAGCCTTGGAAAAAAAGACCTCATCTATAAAATGTTCAACATTTCAAAATGAGAATTCACTGTGATCTGATTATGTTAGAACAGTTCACACGTGCTAAACTTCATTTCATGACACTGTTTTAATTTAAAATTTACAGATTTTAATTTAAAATCCATTTTAATTTAGAAATAAACCTATTGTACACATGATTCCTTTGGCAATTATTGCATTTGTGAAGACTAAGGTTTTGACTCTAATTCCAGTAACAATCCTTGAAAGAAGAAACATGTAGCTTTCTGGGTTGCTATGATCTGCACAGACCCCATAGGCAACAGGTTTCTAAATTATGCTCCTTTTCCTCCACCAACAGGTCCACCAAAGCTAGCACACAGACAAGTCCATAGATTTTTGGCACTTGCAATATGCACAAACCCCTCTTATACAGATGAGCTGCAGTGTTAAAATTGCAAATTGCTTGATGTCTCTATATTTTGAGATACACAGCTTTACTCAAAGCCTCCTGCAAACGTACCTTTGCATATCTACCTGTCTTCTCACAGGCGCTTCATTTGTGTTCACCTGATTGCCTTGGAGAACTAGAGGGTACGTGACCACTTCTTCAATAACAGGTACCACAATCCAGATATGCAGTGCCCTGACCTGTTTGTAGGGAGTGAAAACCCAGTTTAACTCTCTCCTTTCCATGTTCAGGAATTGCATGAATCGTTTAACAAGATAACAGAGAGATGATCTACACTAGCACTATTTGTTGATCATGCTCTGTGAGGTACAGGAGCAAGAATATGAGTAACACAGAATCTTGGTGAATTTGTGTTAGTATCTGATAAGGCATCAGACTGAAGTCAGGGTTCAACTGTTGGTGTGGAGTCACTTCCATCTTTTTGCTTGAAGTGGCTGAACAACTCACCCTCACCCTCTAGCCCAACAAAACAGTTGATTTTCAACAACCTTTTTGCTTTGCCACTTTTCTTCTTGACTGAAGTCAAAGTGGGCCTTTCCAGATCAAGGATCCTAACCATAGCATTCCTTCCCTAAGGATACCTGTAACACTAATTTTATGGTTGCATTGAATGAGAGGTCATTTTGTCCACATCTGACTTCTATTTCTTCAACCCTTTCTCAGCAGCTGTTTTCTTAATTTTGCTTAGCATTTGTTTGCTCATATACTCATTTCATGAGTTTAGTTTTTTCTTTTGCTCAATTATATAAGGAATTCAAAGATTTTTTTTTTAATGGCAGAGTTTTTTTGAGTGTATACATATATATCAGTAAGTTGAGGAAGTATATGCTATCCTTTGCTCTTGAGGTCCCTGAGTTCTACCTGTCCTTCAAACTGTAGATTGCTCATCACTTTCTTAGTGATAAAAATGTGACCTGTAGTTGTCAAACTGTATCCATTATTAAAGTAAGTGTTTATAGGTAACTAGGCAAAGAAATCATGGAACTTGTGAATCATGGAATATGTGAATTGCATTTGAGAAAGTCCATATGAAGAATTTCTTATAGGCTATTAAACAACAGTCCATTTTGCAGGATTCAGGTCAAATGACTGATGACTGCTAGGGATGTAGGGAAGCATTTTAAGCCAGTCTCTATTTAAGTGCTGACAACTAGCTCAGTGCTGCAGAGGAGGTCCTAGCCTCAAGCAACAGATATCCTTGGATTAGGCCAATGGGATCCTCACACTTCATATCAAATTACCAAGACTCTCTCAAAGAATATCTCGCATATGATTTTTATATATAGCCAGCCATTCGTATGTTTATGTAGTGTAGGAAAATGGAGACTTCACCCAGCAGCCATCAGTGGCCATTAGAATACAGATATGGTAAAAATCTGTGTGGAGCAGCACTTCTGGCCTGGCTGAGTTTCATCCACCATTTAGGAAGGGGGCAAGCTGAGTCCAATGCCTGCGTCAGTATTATACTACAGGTAGAGACTCTTGTGCAGCATCACTGCAACAGAATCACAATAGTTATAGCAGCATTTTCTATACTTCCTAGAGGCATAATCCAACCCTAGGGGAAAACTTTTGCTTCCCACACTTGGGATGTAGGTACAGATTTCAGCTTTTTTTTCATGAACTGGATATGTAGTGCTGGATATTCGCAGTTTTGCTCCAGAAAGATACAAAGCAACATAAAAGAAACTTTGATTAGATGAGTCACAGCAGTTTTAAGAATCATATGAAGTCTTCATAGCACTGACTTCATAGTCTTTTTAAATCCTCTGTGTATTTCTAATCTTTAGTGGTGTGTAAAGTGTAAGCAACGTTTCTTTCCCAATGTTTTCCCTGTCTCAAATGGCACTGCAATTTAGACAATAACATGCATAGCACATGATTAATGAAGCTGTGCACTGAGGACAGGACATCTGTGAGATCACAAAGAGCTGCTTTGTGTGCATGTTACTGCATGTTCAAGGAACTCCACAAATTGATAATTTGTTAAATTAATTGACTTTCTCTGTGTAATGTTAATGTAACCTTCTGTTTGAAAAGTGCACAGATTTTTTTTTTCAAAGAAAAAAGGCAAGTAGTCAGATCCGCAGAGAGTGACTTATGTCTGCAGCTCACCACTTTGTCCTTTACTAAGGATATTAACATTACTCATGAGTTCTTAAAATTAAACTCACCTTAAAAACCAAACCAAAACAAAAACACAAAACTCAAAAAAAAAACCCTGAAAAAAAACAACCAAAAAAAACTCCAAAGCTGTCCTTTCAGTTTTTTTAGACCATTTACAACAGAATACATCCATGAATGATAAAGAAATATGTGCAACATAGATATCATTATTGCTGAGACTTTTTTCTTTAAGCAGATACACATAAATTTGAAATGGTCCACACAGGTTTTTTGTTGATCCAGTCCATTAAGATGCATGGAAAAAAAAAAAAAGAAATCATGGCTATTTCAGTGATTCCTATAGAAAATTCAAATCTGGATCTTTATCTTTGCTTATCTGTGAGCCATCGAACTAGGAATAGAAGAATCATTATAGGCTTGAGCATAACTGGTTGGATTTTGACCCTTAGCACTAACTGCAAAGGGAGTGTAGAACTTGCCCTAAAACAGAATCACAGAATTATTAAGGTTGGAAAAATAATCTAAGCTCATCAAGTCCAGCCATGACCATTAAACCGTGTCCCCAAGTGTATCTACATGATTTTTTAACACCTCTAGGGATGGTGACTCCACCACCTCCCTGGGCAGCCTGGTCCAATGCCTCACCACTCTTTCAGGAAAAATTCTTCTGAACATCCAATCTAAACTCCCCTAGTGCAACTTGAGCCCATTTCCTCTCATCCTATCGCTAGTAACCTGGGAGAAAAGACCAACACCTGCCTTACTACAGCCTCCTTTCTTTGCTTGAGGCTTATGGATGGAGTCAGAAATTTGGTACTAGACTCACAATAGAATCATTTGGCTCTAAGCGCTGTAGAGCACTTCTGTTATTACAGACTGACAGCTACCTAACTCTCTTCTTTGTGTGTTTGGTCAGGGAGATACATAACTACACTTCAGTGTTTTAGTTATTATAGATAATTAATGTAACAAAATTTAGCAGAACAGAGATTAGTATCAGTTCCTTTTATAGGATGATACATGTTGGTTACACACTGGGGGAAGAATTAATGAAAAGTAATTTTCCTTGAAGTAGATGCAGTCCTCTTCTTGCATGCACTTAAAAATATGAATAAGGTAAATTGGTAAGTAAATAGCAGAAGGTAAATATCAAAATGATGAGCTGTAAATACTCCAAAAATTAATCTCTGTTCCAATCCAGTGGTCTGAGTGGCACATTTTTAGCTCTTGCTGTGATACCTCTTACCAGCTGTACAGGTGCAGTGGTATAGGGACACTCCTGTTTAAAATGGTGAGCTGCAAACGTGCTGCTGTGTTGGAGGCTCTGTGAACAGCACATACAAATGGATATACAAGTCTGAAAATTCCCAGTGAACTGATAGAATCTATTAATTGTGTATTGACCTATTAAAAATAATAAAATGAGAAGTGTAGCAGCTTCTGTTTAACAGCCCTGCATGAGCTTCATCTGGGAGGGATTTCTTTGGGTGACTAAGTCTGAGTTTTAGTGGATGTCCTCAACACACTTGATCTTTATGAGGATAGTAGATACAGGAAAATCTCACGAGTCTTGGGGCATTGATAAAAACCTTTCAGCTGATCCAGGCTCATTCCATTTTAGCAAGGTATAACTTCAGGGCATGTAATTAGTATCATACCTGACCCTGACACTTCATTTCAACAACCACTGCAGGCCCACAGATCAAGAACCTATACTCAACCATACAAAGCCATCAGAAAATACATCTGGTTTCTGGATTTGAACATTTAGTCAAGCCTTACACTGTGTACTGAAACACATGTATGATATAATACAATCTGGAAATTACTATTGTGGAAGAATGATGAAGAAAATCTGATACACAGTATACTGAAGGAAAAGTATGTTACCTAATGAAAACATGCACTTCACATAAAAAGCAGAAGAACATACTGAAATATTTATATAGCTGCTATGTATTTGATGTACTGTACTCTGCAAGGCACTGTGTACCTGATTATGAAATCTCTTTGTCAAAATACCTTAATATACAAGTAATACTGCTGATTTTCCTACTGTGTAGTAAAGCTTGTATATGTTGGGGCAGTAACACTTGGCAGTCAATTGTCTCTCCAAATCTGTCCTCCTCTTTCCC
>NW_008598179.1:18740-69538 GCF_000691845.1 Merops nubicus
AGATGCTCAAGAACAAAGAAGAGGCTTTTTGCTTCATTCTATGAACAGAGCCAAGCAGATGAAACTAAAGAAATAATAATACCGGAAGGTCAGCAGTTTTAAAAAGAATTGAGTAATTAGACAACTGAAGTAAGTCCCAAAGAGTACTGGTGGTTAGAGTGTGTCCAAATTAGATCCTGCTAAATTGCCTCCTGATGAGTAGCTAGGGTCAATAACCACTTCTAAACATTTTGGTCAAACATTTTGTGGGCAAATCAGAAAACACCGGGACAAAACTGTGATTGTCCATGACTCAGCTAACATAATGAGAAATTACTAAAGTGAATATGTTTTACTGATGTTGAAACAATGTCCTAAGTTGTTTGGAAAGAGAGTAAACCAATTTTTCAAAGTGATTTAATAACAACTTTTCCATTAGCGATGTAAGGACAGGAATTGCAGGGGGAAAAAAAAAAAACTTCCCTGAAAAATAAACACTCATTGAAAATCTATCATGGCATCAACTCATGCAAGCCTAGTTCATTTCCAAAGAAATAATTCAGATGGAATGTGTATGTTTGGATAATATATGATAGAATTCTAGGGCTCGGGCAGCATTTTTCTATCTTTCTCCCCTTTCTCCCTTAAAAATGACTTAGTATGATTTTAGATATGCAGGAGCTCTCTTTTTTTTCTCACTTAAACAAGGACTTCATATTATGATGGTTTTACATACAGAAGACCCACTTCACTTTTCGTTCAGTGAGATAACTAAGCATTTTTTGCATAAGTTGGAAAGAGGATTATTGCCCTTTAGCCATAATATGGTGGCTAAGAGCTGTATAAATATTTTACCTTGGTTTGATATGCATTCATTGTTAACTAATACAATGAGATTTTTTTCAAGTGAACTGAGAGGAAGAGGAAAGGAAAATCTTCATTGCTTGTCAGGAAACTTGAACAGCAAGAATTATTGTCAGAAGAAAAAGCACTTTTGGCAAGACTTGTTCCTGTATGATGGGAAAAAGTAGCTTTCAGAGACAGGTGCAGGGCAAATCTTGTTTCTCAGAGCTTTTTATTGGAGATCAGCACGTATGTTTGGGCAACTGAGGATGGTGCAGAATACCTGGGATGGGCTGAAATGACAGACCATGGCATGAGCAAGCCAAGTGATATCAGTGCATTTTAGTGGAAGCTGGTAAAGCTCACGATGTAATGAATGCATTTAAATATGTCATATTCTGCAGAATACAATGTAGACAGTTCAGGGAAATGTTATTAATATTTCAGTGTGCATCTTTTTATATGAAATATACATCTTGTGTATGTAAAGTACATTTTCAGGAGCTTGCTGAATTCTGAGGCTAAGATACAAGTGTCTCAGCATTAAGCCTGAATATTTCATTACATCATGAATATCATATGTTTCAGTATATAATGGAAGACAGATAACTAAATATTTGATTTTATAACAGCCATAATGACCCCTCATCTGAAGAACTGTTTTCATCATCATGACCCAATTACGAGTGCAGTGAAAAATTTGACAGTTCAGGATCCAATAAAAAGTGGTTACATTAGTTCTGGAAGTTGTAGCAAATTGGTAATGGCTCTGTTGCAGTCTCTCTCCATCCTTTATTGTCATAAAAAAAGCCCTGTAACTTCTGAAGAAATGGTGGTTTTCTGAAAGCTTTCCAGGTTGAGGTTTACTTAGTACATGGAGGTCTCCTTCCACCTCAGATTACTGAACTGTCTGTTCTGTACACTGCTAGCTCTCCACTTCATCCATTCCCTCTCTTTAAACAGAAAACACCCTGTCTTCACCCAGCAATCGGCTACATAAGTCACTAATTATCTAAGACCACTTGATATTCATAGGCTGGTGCTCATTCTTGCTCAAAACACAGCTAGCTGTGTATTTATGGCACTCCAACAAAGGCAGCCTCTGTAAAAAGAAGTAGCTTGGGACTGCAAAGTTCATATGCCCACTTTTGTTCAGGTGTAGAGGTATTTATGTCTGGGGCACTAGTACAGCTACAGCAGAAATGAAGACAAAGGTTTGGCTTATTTACCATGTAAGCCTACGTGATTTCATTAGTGCTGTATTATTTAACTTTATCCCCTCCTCATTTTTTTATTACAGTGCAAGATTTTAAACCTGTGAAACTGTTTCATACATTTTATCTGAGGGGGAAGTCCAATCCATACTTCATCCCAGGCATTGCTGAAGCAGAGCCCATGTGAAAGCCTTATCCTGCAGTGGGAAACTGCTGTGCCAGGGTTTCAGCTCGCGGTTGGAAGTGCATGAGAGTTCTTTGCATAATTTGGTGTTAGAATAAAAAGTTAAACTATTAGATCATGCCAAATGGGTACAGCTAAAACAAAATAGCAGCAAAACCACCAAATTGTGGGATGTGTACTTCATACAAGTCCAGAGGATGCCTGCACAGGACTAATTCCCTTGGGTCAACAGCACAAGGTTATTACAAACCGGGGCTCTTAAATCAGGCTGTAATAATTGTCCTTCAGGCTAGAAGTGGTATGTGAAAAGAGCTGCTGTGGGTCAGGATTTCCTCTTGTGTGTTAGCTTCCACATTTGTAATGGCCAGAGATGAGAAAGTTGGTTTAAATTTGAGAGGAGTTGTAAGTGTCCTTCCTGAATGAGAGCAGCTTTCCTGAATAGGCAGGGACATTATTGTGCGTGCATCCCTAGATGTTGTCAGGCTGAGCTGACGAGTATGGAGTGAGGTTGCACTTCCTCCACATCAATGCAAAGCTGAATTATTTGCAGAGTGTTTTAGAGGCACTAGGCTAATCCCTGATTCAGGAAGTTAGTTTAGGAGAAGTTATGCTGGAAATGTGCATGTGTCCATCTCCTCAAATGTTATAGCCCAGGTGATAACACACTCTATGCATACTTCGGTGAGAACATATCTCATCTGTGCTGCTCTATTGTCCTCCATGAAGCTGTTTATCTGCAGAGGATTAGAGAGGGGCTTTCTCTCATCCAGAGAAGGGCAACAAAGCTGGTGAGGGGTCTGGGGAACATGTCTTATGAGGAGTGTCTGAGGGAATAGGGATTGTTTAGTCTGGAGGAAACTGAGGGGAAACCTTATTGCTCTCTACAGCTCCCTGAAAGGAGGTTGTAGTGAGGTGGGAGTTGGTCTCTTCTCCCAGTTTACTAGCGATAGGATGAAGGGAAATGGACTCAAGTTGCACCAGGGGAGTTTTAGGCTGGATATTAGGAAGAATTTCTTTACTGAAAAGGTAGTGAGGCATTGGACCAGGCTGCCCAGGGAGGTGGTGGAGTCACTATCCCTGGAGGTGTTCAAGAAAATTGTAGGAAAAAACCCCAATGTGTTACAGGTTAAGAGGTGATCTGCTAGAGAGCAGCCCTGTGGAGTCCTGGTGGACAACAAGTTCTCCATGGGACAGCAGTGTGCCCCTGTGGCCAGGAAGGGGACAATGGTCTCCTGGGATGCATTAAGAAAAGTGTATGCAGCAGAACAACGGAGGTCCTGCTCCCCCTCTACTCTGCTCTGGTGAGACCTCACCGGGAATATTGTGTCCAGCTCTGGGCTCCCCATTTCAAGAGGGACAGAGATCTACTCGAGAGAGTCCAGTGAAGGGCTACAAGGATGACTGGGGGACTGGAACACCGGCCTTGTGGTGGGAGGCTGAGAGACCTGGAGCTTTTTAGTCTGGAGAAAGAAGACTTGGGGGGATCTAATTAATGTGTACAAATATATCCAGGCTGGGTGTCAAGAAGAAAAGGGGCAGCATCTTTTCACTTATGCCCTGCAATAGGATGAGAGGCCATGGATACAAACTGGAGCACAGGAAGTTCCACCTGAACAGGAGGAAGAACTTCTTTACTGAAAGGGTTCCAGAGCACTGGAACAGGCTCCCCAGGGAGGTTGTGGAGTCTCCTACCTTGGAGACTTTTAAGACCTGTCTGGATGAGTTCCTGTGTGACCTGCCCTAGATTAGATGGTCCTGCTCTGGCAGGGGGGTTGGACTCGAGGATCTCCAGAGGTCCCTTCCAACCCCTGACATTCTATGATTCTGTGTGAGATGTGGTACCTGGGGACATGGTTTATTGATCATGGCAGTGTTGGATGATGGTTGGACTTGATGATCTTAGAGGTGTCTTCCAACCTTAATGATTCTATGATAGGTGCAGATATTTTTGTCTAGTGATACTTTACAACTGAAAGCATGAGCCAGTACATACAACATGACATAAAACAGAGGTAAACAATAGCAAAACTGTGCAAAGAATAATTAAGCATCAGTCCAGAATGGAAAAAGAGGTCACAGCAAATGCAGGCTTGTCTTAAAGGAATAGAAAAATATTTCAAGGAGGTGCAACCACTTGTCTCATCTGCCACTCTGTGTGGGGATGAAAACAAGGCAGGAAACTTCACATCAGCCCCCAGAATTCCCCCATTTAAAAGGAGCAAATGCTCAGCATTGACTGTGTTTTATGCCTTAGACAAGCAACAAAGAAATGAGGGGAAACTGCAGCCAAAAAACTTTTTAAAACAAATTGTGCTCTGTTCATAAGGGTGCCATGTTATTTGACATTTTGGAGGTGCTTTTTTTCACTAGCATTAGCAGATCATAATTTTGTGCTAGGTGGTCTTACTTTGTCTTTCAGTAATATCTGCGTATGCCAATGTAAAACTCCCAGTAATGTATTGTAGAAAATTAAAACACTAAGCAGAAATTTGTGAGTCTGTAATTTTCCCATGAAAGCTACTGTTAAAGGAAAAGTAGCTAGACAGAAGTTCAACATCATGGCAAGCTGGAGTACTTAACCTTTATCTATGAAAAGATCCATGGGCTCTACCCTGGACTGACACTTCACTCTTCTACAGCAAGAGGGAAACACTGCCCCTGGTCGCTGGGACAGTTTGGGTCAACACTGTCACAAAGGATGAGCATGAGCTTCTCTCTCATCCACATTTAGGCAGCTGACTATAGCCTGAAATGATGAGGTCAGGTTGAAAAAAAAAAAAAAAGACAGAGCTTGCAGAGGCTTAGCACAATTCCCCAAAGCACTATATATTTATTTGTGTCTGAGTATGAATATACGAGGCTAACTTTAGTTCCTGTTTTTGAAAATGTTGGCCCTAATCTACATAGACCATCACTTATTCCCTGCCCTGCCTCCTCCACTCCCTCCTGGTTTTTTAACAGATGGAAAGATTATTTTCCAGAGCTAGTTTTTTTCCAGGTGGAATGCTTCCAAACTATAAAAGTGAATTTCTCACAATCATCTGTGGATAGAATTAAACCCAGAAATTTAAATGAATTGGAATTTACTGTCAGAAAATTCCAGTTAGCTGCGTAGCAGGCAGTAGCAAGCCTGCAAGAGGGTGGGTTTGACTTTTTATTCTTTGAGTTTGTTTTTATTTTTCAGAAAGCTCAGCAAAAAAAAAAAATAATGGAGAAATGGTGGCCCTGCTCCAGCTTTACCCCTTTTGTGTATGAAGTTAGGCCACAATCATAGCACAGGTCAGAGGCTACAGCTCCAAAAATTCAACTACCCATTTTAATAATTTTCAAGCTGAAATCACGTTCAGAAGCAACGTTGTTGAAATGCAGAGTGTCATTTTATTCTGCCAGCTACAGACACCTGCAGAGTCACCAGAAGATTACTCCTAATGCAAATAATCCACCCTGTGGCATGGAGTACATCACAGAGATTTAGTTACCACCATCGATGAGGAAACCAGAGATCTATGGCCAGAAATATCACACAGATGGGCCTGTTTGAAAATCCACTGCATCCTGGGCTTTCAAACCTTAAAAACAGCTGAAGTGATTCGAGCATGACCCCTGCTGTGATATAATGGATCCTGTCTGTGCGGGCACCGTTTGTTGTGATTTACCTCTTGCAATTCCTGGCTGGTGTAACAGACAGCAATTCTGAAAATGAATTACTATTGATTAGACATCCTGTGCTATTGAGTTCTAGGCAATTTTATGAATTTATTTATTTGAATAAAAGCTTTTAATGACCCCACTAATTTCAAACGGCTCTAGGAAAACAGCAATACTTCTTTCCTTTTTTCCTGTTCGTGAATGGCAGATAGATATTTCTAGGCCTTGTTTATGCCAACTATGACTTGTTGTCACCCTTAAATGGACAGAGATGCCTGATTAAAATTACAGCGTGGATTTCAGGAGGAGCAGGAGACACATCAAAGTGGAAGCATGGAGATATGTATTTGTATGCCTGAGTTTTGAGAGTGACAATCCATTATATTTCAATCCTACTTAAGTTTGGAGCAGAAAAGCCTCCAAGCAGCATGGCTTCTCCATTTCCTACTTGCACTTTTGATGCTTCAGTAGCTGCAGATGTACTCAGACCTCCTTCTGTAGCACTGGCAATGGGCTAGAATAGGTGTATTAAATTTTGACTAATATAGAAATGCATAATATATATTAACTGTGACTTCCTGGGAAGGAGGCATAATAACTAAATAATTTCAAGAGGAATTTTCATGAATGACAGTGAATAATGTCCCTGAAGTGCTGTTAATCTGCCTGTCTCCAGAGGACACTGTCTGCACTCAGAGTGCAGGAGGAGCTTCTGCTTTCCTGTAGCAGGTGGAAAAGTTCAAGCACCAGTCCCACAGCATCGCTGGGGCAAAGCATCTCTCCAGCCCAACACCCCTCCTTCTGCTGAGCACAGCAGCAGCAGGCTGCAAATAAAGGACTAGGGACAATACACCCAGGGGCTGGGCCCCTTAACTACCCCTCACACCCTTCTGCCAAAAAAAAAGTTGAAACAGGCTGTGGTTTAACATCTAAGTCTTGCCAATGTCTTATCTGCTTACTGTAGAAATAAACACTGAGGTAAGATGTGATCTGGGACTGAGCTGTGCTCTGACAGAAAGGAATGGCAAAATGTTTGTTGGAGTCAGGCTCTCCATGCTCTCTCTAATAGCCTAGGAGACTTCTGAAAAGGTGTTTTCCGTGTATGCATATTAATTGTCTGTTAACAGGAATTTTTAATGAATAACCTAATGAGTGAGAATAACGTGCACATTATAAAAACCACCAGCACGCTTTTCCCCATCAGAGGAAATGGATTAAGTGGCGGTTTTGGTGGTATAATGGGCTTGAATAAAGGAATAACATGGCTTTTGATACTTGATCGTTTCAGGAGACTAACACAACACAAGGCCAAAGCAAGTACTCAGAACTACCTATATGGAATATTTTCAAGGCCTGGAAATAGTTTGTGTACAGAGCATCCTCCCTTTAGCCAAAAAGAGTGTGCTGACAGGGCAGAAAGGCCAAGGGTGGGCTTCCTGTGATTATTTCCAACCATGATCAATGTGGTGCTAGTCTACCAAGGTATCAGTTCTGTACACAGCCTTGACTACACTGGCTGTGGAATAATAACATTTTAAAAAGAGAGTGGGAGAGAGAATCAGAGAAGGAGGAGAAGAAGGAGCTCAAGAGGGGCTGCTCTGTTACAAACAGAAAAGCAGGTTCCTGAAGGATGGGTCTGGGCTCAGACAGGCACTGAAAGGCTTTAAACAAGATCTGCAGGAAATTAAATTCTTTACCTTACTGTAAAAACATGTAGTGCTAAACCAGGTTGTTTATGACATGGACTGTGATTTTAATTGAAATTTGTCAGAAACAAGCACCTCCATGGATGGATGCTGGATTGAAGTGCTCCAAGTGGGGGGAGGGGAAAGGCAAGGAAAAGAGTACAATACAGTCAGTCTTCCAGAAGTCTATGAAAGTGTAGGCTTTTCCATTTACCTATTAGGTGAGTATTTCATACCCTAAAGGTAAATCATTTCCCCAAGGATCAGAGTAAGTTTTGACTGCAAGGACAGATTTGAATGTGGGCTCTTACAGTGGCTCCCTTAATCCCTGAACAAGCATAAACAAGGCAAGTGAGAGAGCAGTGGCTGTTCTGGTACCTTAACAAGCCATTTTTCCCCCTGGGATGGTGGGTGCTGTCACCACCACAAGGTGATGGGTCCAGACCCTCCTACTTCCTTCTCTCCTCACCCCCCTCCCGTTCCCCAGCACTGAGTCTGGCATTCAAATCAAAGGTTTGCTTTGAAGTTACAACCTAAAATGGGAAGTTGATAACTATTTTCCTCCCAGTGCTTTAGTGATGATGAATTGCTGATCTCAAAAAGGAAATTACTTCTGCTTTTTTTTTTCTCCTCTTTTTCATTTACATGCAAGCAGTAAAAGTCAAGGCTCCACACTGCAAATATGTGCAAAATTCATCCACTAGCTGTGTGTGCTACAGCAAATCCTATGGAGATAAGGAGCTAAAGCAGCAGGGGTGCTGCAATATAAGCTCCAAAGCTAGACATGCAATTTCATAGGCAACAAACTTAACAAAGGGCAAAGGGATATTTAACAGGGAAGTGAAATATTCCAACCATTAAAACAGTAAATTGCTGTGATGGCCAGAGGTTTAGCACTGCACCTCAATGCAGAATGTATATATGGGAAGACTTACAGAGGTTTGCCCAGGGATTAGTTTAGCTAACTTTTTTTTTTCCAAGCAAAGGGATGTTATGAGGAATGAAGATTGTTGCTGCTGTTATAAACAGAATTAAGTAAAATAATGGGGGGGGGAAAGGCTTAGTAATTGGTCCTGAATACTCAAAGTAATCATCCTGTTCATCATAAATGATGGTGTTTAACCATAAGCAAATTAGACCATGTCAATCTTTTAGGAAGCAATTAAAGCAATAGATTTTTTGTAGCCTGTTTTCACGTGCATGGGGCCTGATTCAACACCCCCTTACCTCTCCTGGGCAAAAGAATACCAAGATCTTCAATACAGCTACAGATGGCTTTTACAACCGCCAGCAGCAACTGGGTCAAGCCCATAATACAGGGCAGAAATGTTCTTCAAATGAAAAAGAAATATTCTCTTCTGAACAGATACCAGTCCATATTAAAACAATGGTTCCAGTAGAGACCTGATCCTAATCCAGATTCCTAAGACTTAATTATGAAAGAGTGGAAACTATACAGGTCTGCTGAGCACTTGCAGTAACAACAGTTGATTGGCCTTTTTTTCCCCAGCCACCTGGATCTTCAGTTAGACGTATTAGGAGACTGCAACATTGCAAAGTTTTTCTTTCATTTTCTGCAGTTCATTTGTAGCCAATCAGGTTGCATCAGGATTCATTGCATTTAATGGGAAATGCACTCTTCTGGATCAGGTACCTCTCTTCAGTTTGAGAGTATCTGATTCCAGTGGCAGAGGTGACAGGAATAAAGAAGAAAGGAGAAGCAAGAGTCTATAGTATAGATTTCTGCCATGCTAACAGACCTGCCAGTGTCTGAATCACTGGCATCTTAGAATTTATATTTTCCAAATTATGATGGTGAAAGAAGCATCGAAAAATAAACTGTCTTCATTTGAGCTTATTTGAAAATTAAGTATTGTCTTTCTCTAAGAATAACAATTTTTTTGACATAAAAGTGCCCTTACCACAGTGTGTCCCCAGAGTCACAGCCTTTTAAAAAAACCCACTACTCTGCAATGATGGTCTGCAGCAGTATTCCTGACATACAGCATAAGTTAGCACCAGGCCTGCTAATGGTTAGAGTGGGATGAAGTTCAGGCTCATTAAGTCGTGTTGTATCTTTCAAGAGTCAGCTTGAGGGTTTGACAGGAAGAGGAGCAATAGACAATGTTGCTCTACAGACTTTTTTTTAATTAAAATTTTGAGCCAGAGCTTTTTTTATTTTATTTTTTTTTCAAAATCATGTCATGGAGACAGGATATTTTCTGTACATAGCTTTGGTGTAATCCATATTAGGACGAACACTTGCACAAATTTATCTGTGGCAGAAATGTCAATGTACCTTTTTCATAACAAGCAGAAAGAAAAATTGTGTGGTATCACAGCATTAATAGTGAAGCACCTCTGCTTCAGTTCAACACCAGTTTGCCTGGATTTACGTGATCTGTTTGAATTATGGAGAAGCTAGACCCATGTAGATGACCATTTTCAACCTGCTTACAGGCATGTGGAAGACATATTTCTATATAGAAGAAAAACAGTAAGGAAAATTTGGGATCAGCTCTGCCTCCCTTGTATCTCATCATTGCAGGTGTCTGATATGGTTCCCCTGAAGGTCTGACAGAAGACACATTTGGAGAAGAGAACCAGGAGGGCAGGCAGGAAAGTTTTAATGTGAATGTGAAAGAGTAAGCCAAGAGAGGCTTCTTGCTAACCTCTAAAGAAACTATCAAATCCTGCCCCAGATTGCTTTACACCCTGACAAAATACTTCATCAGAGTTGGATGGCTGTGGCATGTAACCAAGCTGAACACTACTTTGCCAACAAGATCATGCATGCATATTTGGTGAGTTTTCCAAGTGGCACAGACCTTTTCCTTCCCACTCAACAACAAACAGCCCACCTATAGCCCCTGAGTTCAGTACTTTCTTTCATCTCGTCAGGAAGTAACAGACACCCTCAAGGAGCTGCAACCTGAGCCCTGAGAAGTGGACTATTCCTTTCCTCAGCCTAGGAAAGAAAACGCTCAACAGCTGGTGCCACTCCTAAGGGCAGCTGCCAGTGTGACAGTCAAACAGAGGGCCCTCCTCTCCCTGACCATCTGTTAGTCCAGGGCTGAGGAAATCTCCATTGTAGACCTCATTTCTAGCCAGCTGGCAACCAGTCTCATAGCTCTGAGTTTACACAGAAGCTAGCAAAAACCAACTTCAGGGCTGTCAGAGGTAGCATTGCAGAAGTGGTCAGGCCAAGGCAGAGATCAATGGACATTTTAAAAATAAAGTTGTATTTCATTGAAAAACACCCCGTTACTGCACCTGAGATCTTCAATGAAAAAGACCAAGTTTGAACAAACTTTGGGTGAATGGTCAGTGGCCTTTCAAGGAATTACATTTGGTAGAGCTGCATTTGTGTTTAAGCAAATACCATTTGCTGCCCTACCTAAATATGCTTCCTAAACTATGCCACTTAAAAGCCAGAAGAGTTCTATGGAACCCAATGGCTCCAGAGTCTGGATCCTCCAGTTTCCATGAGTGACCCTAAAAGGCTGTGGCTGCTGCTGAAGTTCATGGCCCTGCAGCCCTGTGTCTCACCTGGCAGTGCTGCTGCTCTTGGTGTGCTGGAAGTGGTTGACCTCAGTTTTCTTGGAGTCTAGGCAAAGGCTGGAGCCAGGGTGGTTGGGAGAAAAGCAAACCCAACTATTTCCCAGGATGGCAGCTTTCTACTGGCAGCAAAGTTACCACGGAGACACTGCCTGCTCTGCTTGTGCCAAACCCACGAGAAGCTGAAGTTGATGCTGGAGGGCGAGGTCACAAACAGCAGCACTTGCTCCCTCCCCAACTGGCAGTGGCTGGAGGAGATGTGCCAGTTCTCTGTGGCCTCCCTTGGCTCCACGTCTCTGCTCTGCTCTCCTTCCCTTCCCTTTCCATAGCTCGGAGCATCCCAGCTCTGACAACACCAGCCAGGGAGAACAACATGTAATTTTGCATGTGCTGCTGTGAAGGCTTGCGTCAGCACAGTGCACAGCAAATTCCCCAGGAGAGCAGAGACCATCATAACCTCACCACCACAACTGGCAGTGCAAGGCACACTTTCACCTTCACCTGCCTCCTTGAACACAAATACCTGGCAGCACATGTGTTCATGAAAATCATACCAAAACAACACCCCTTCCCTGGGGAGACAACGAAGATACAAACAGCCTGTGACAGATGTTAGCTGTATTGCTGAAGGCTTTACTTAATGGCACTTGCAAACCAGGAGGATTGTCATAGTACAAAAACCTGTGTAAAAAAACCCAAATTAATCGTTTCACCAGAAAATGCACAAAAAAACCCTGAGTTATGAACTCAACATGTCCAGTTCAGCAGCATTTGTGAGCAGACATAGCTGAGAGAAGTGAAGAAGAAAGGTCTTTTTGTTAAGACACCGGAATCAGAGACAAAGGAGATCTAGATCTAAAGCACAGCTTAAATGGATCTTCCTGACTCTGGCTCAAATTTCTTACATTTCCTTAGGCAAAGCATTTAATCTCTCTGTACTGGATTCCTCATTTGTAAAATAAGGGCAATACTTCCTTCCTCCACCTTCTCTAATTAGTCAACCAGGGCCAAAGTCATAAAGAACTCAGCTACCTAAAGTGAATTTTAAGTGAATGGATCAAAATATGGGTCCTCAACATGTTCTCACAGCTGCTGCCTAGAGCTGGAGACATCTGAAATCTGTATATATATACATTAAGATATAGTATTTATCTCCATGTTCTCACCTAAGCACTAGAAAATTAAACTTTTGGGACACATGAATTCCCTTGCAGATTTAGCCTTCATCTCTTTGAGGTTATCATTTGGGGAATTTTTGTAGTGACCATCATAGCAGTTATCATTCAGAAGACAGAAATACCCAGCTTCCAGGAAACATACAGTGGACTTGCCGTATGGTTTTATTTTTTTTTTTTAGAGGAGCAGGAAGTTTGTCTGATAAGAAGAGATGTTAAAGTGAGAGGGTTTAGTGTAATTTAGTGCTGAATGAAAGATGTTGTGTAACACGGACTGTGTGATCACAAAGGCTTTGAAAGAGTAGGAGCATGCTTATCCTGTTTGACAGCATCACCCACAATGTGTCATTATAGATATTGATGATTATATAGCCATAATTAAAGTGTTGTGCTTAAATAGCTAAATGCAGAAAGATGTGTCAGATCATTAACACAACTTTAAGTTAAATCATCTACTTTATGTCTGGTTATGCAGCCTGCACACAAGAGCTGAGGCAAATATTTGAGGTTCCTTGCTTAAAAGAAGAGTTGCTATGTCTAATCATCAAAGTAGAGCTGCTTGCCAAGAGCATAAAAACCTAATGGGTTTTGCAAGAAAATTAAATCACCTTAATGTTGATAATCCAGGTGGCATTTATAAAAAGTCATTCATATTAACACAGTCTAGTGCCAGTGACTGTCAAAAGAGATTATGAACCTACTGTCCAGAAAGACAGACAAAGTTCTGCCAAAGCAGCATTTAGTTAGAATAAGAGGGGCTGACAAAGCTGTATAACTTTATTATTTTCCTGACAATTTCTTCATTTGGACCTAAACAGTGACATATGGATGCCTTGTTTTCAGAAAATAATCAGTGTCATTCAGACATCCACTAGTGTTACTCACATGCTTCTTCTTGTGATGCTCACAGGATCAGCATTGACTCTGTGCATGAATGGAGGAATGGATTTCATAAAACATTCAGAGAAAAAAGTAGTTTTTCAACATAGCATTTGCTATTAAGTATGAAAAGAAAAAGTCTAGGAAATCATCAGTCTCAACAAGTCTGCAAGTCCAGGTGACAGTATAAAATCACCCAATAATGCCACTGCATAAAGGTCAGCTACTTTCAAAAAAAAAAACATGGGATGGGAGACGGAACAAAAAATTTGAACAGAAAGGTCTTTTACTTTTTAATAAGTAACACTTGTTAAAAAATAAATATATGTCCTTGTAAATGTTTCATATTTGTATAAAAAGAAAAATAAGTTTAACTACAGAAAACTCATTGCTTTATTTGGATAGACATGCATTTATTTGAATGCTCCATAATGCATTTCCTGAAATCTTTTTCTAAAGCCTACTTGTGATATTCTTACACAGAAAAGTGGAATGTACCTCAAAAGTAGTAAAAGACAATAGGTAAAGACTAATGATGAATGATAAAGCAGTGAATTGTTAAAATCCTGCATTACACCACTGGATGCAGAATAAAAATGTGATGCTGTTGTGATTTACAAATATGAATGATTTCATACTGGAGAATTAAGTACAGAAAAAAATGGCATAAATCATGATCTTCAAGAAGCAAGAACATACATAAAAATAATGAAGCTGAATTACAAAATACATGATCCAATGGACACTGCAAAATCTAATTGCAAACACAGAAGTAAAAGGACTGGGGACTGATGTAAATGAGAGACTCACTAGTGAGCATGGGCAGTGAAATTAAGGATGCACTTTAAGTATGAGCTGACACGGGAGAAATAAAACCACCCTCAACAGTCAATGTGTTGCTGAGGCAGGGCAAGTATTTATGCATCATTGTTGTTTGAGAATCATCATCTTGAATACTGCATCACTGCAGCAGATACACTGTGTATGGAAAAGGTGCCCAGAGGATGTCAACATAATTCAGGAAGGGCCTGAGCTAAAAAAAAAAAATCCCATAATAAAGCTAATTCTAGCCAAATAATGACAAAGACAGGATATTGTGATATTTTATCAACATTTGGGAAACAGAGATGAATTTTTTTAGTATAACTACTAATTGACATTTAGAATAGCATAATGTATATAACTCTGAGTAAATAGAAGGAAATTAGAAGTGAAATTTTAAGAGGAATTTCATGAAAAACTTCTTGACAGTGAAATATATTAGATTGTGCAGTAGTCTCCCCAGGGAAATAATGAAAGCACTGTCACTTGGGACTTTTAAAATTACACTGAAAAAAAAAACCACAATAGAGTATCTAGTAGAGAGTCTTTAAATTGGCCTCAGGGAGTCAAACTGAACGACTTAATTGGTCTTCTCAGCCTCTAATTTCTGCAGGACAGACCATGTCCTGTGTACTTTTCACACAAGGGAAAAACAAGCTCTGGCAGCCCCCAGTCAGGGTATTGAGCTTCCCATTGCCTGTGCTGAGGTGGGGAAAGGGCTGAGCTCCCCAGCCTGGCCCTGGCTGCTCCATCCTCCCATGCACCCACTAATCCCCACTTACTTCCCCTGCCACATCCCCATAGCTCAGTGGGGAGCAGCAGTGGGGCCCAAATTAAATTATTTCAGCATGTTGTAGCCTTTCATCTCGGAGGATTTGTGGCAGGATTATTTAATTTATTTTTTTTCCAAGAGACACTTCTGCCCCACACTCTTAAATTTTAGAGGATCCATCTGTATCCAGACATTTGCTATGGAGAAATAATTTTTAAAAAGTGTCCATGACTGTTGGATCTTACCTTTGTGTCTAACTGACCAGAAGATCCTTCTCTTTGTCTCAGCCCAGCATCTGATTTTCTTCTCACTGTCTCTTGCCATGACTTTTTCCATTGTTTGATCGTCTAGAAAAACGTTCAGCTCATGTTTCAAGTTTCTCCACTCTTTTCTTTTTCTCAACAAAAACAGAAAAAAAAAAAAAGGAACTAAGAAAAACAGTGTTACTTAGACCAATAAGGCTATAACTCTAGAAATGTTTTTGTAGGTTTCTGTAGTGTAAAACCAGTAAATTCAGTTATCTGGTATAATATGACTGTTTTCTATGATGTACCAGCATGGTGAGGAAGGTTCTGTGTGTGATTTGGGATTTCATGTAGGAGAAGAGGAAGTGTGACTGGAGCATAAGATACTCTTGATACTACATGTGTATATAAAGCGTTGTTAAATTAATTCAATCTTAAATTCATAGGCATAAACTCAAGCAGTTTTAGGTTGCATCGGACATGTACTAAGGCCACAGACAGACAAGTGGGATGACAGCCAGGTTCAGCTTTTTTCTTAGTTCATTTTATGTGCAATGACAATTCAGAAAACTAGTAACAGCAAATTTTAAGCATATGAGCATCCCTACCAAAACCATTTTGCCTCAGCAAGTGCTTAAGTAGTCTTTGTTTACAGAGTGGAGACCAGAAGATCAAGGTAATGTGGTCATTATGAAAAGTATTAGCAGTGCTTGTAAATTAGAAAGGCTGTCTGCTACTCAGAGGAATTTATTTTCTGACTGAAGGCTATCAGGTGAAACCAGCTAGCAGATGTACAACCATGCTGTCCACCCGAGCTCCCCATTTTACCCAACAGCAGCTCACTTTTCTGACAAGACTCCCCCAGATGAAAGCCAGGCTCTTGTCATGCTCTGTGGTTTTTTTTTTGCTGTTTCTTTCTGGTTTCTTCCTGCTCACCTGTTACAAGCCTTATTCCGAGTCACCCCCCTTTCTCCTTTTACTAACACCAAAGTGCTTAGCACGTTAGTCTGAATGCCACAGGAGGAACAAGGTGCTGAGATGCTCAGTATGCTCTCAGATCTGAACTTTGTAGATACTCTTCAAATAAGAGTAAGGGCATGGGCCTGTTTGGCCCAGATTGTCCCTGGTTTGGAAATGGCCTCTGACTGTACGTCTCATAGTAGGCATTTATCTACTCCATATCACCATTTGGTTATCTTGGTGGAACTGGTTCTGCTGGTCCTGTCTAATAGTGTTTAAAGTAAATGGGAGTCCTTTCCACAGCTTCAGTGGTGTTCTCATGAAATCCTATGTTAAAAATGTGTCAAAAATTATTGATCAAAATATTGCTTGCAGTTAGGACAACTGATTCAACTGTGGGATGGTTGGTTGGTTGGGTTTTTTTAACTTCAAATATGTTTTTAATGGTTCATTTAAACTCAGTTTTACTTTATCCCTTTCCTACCCATCTGTTGTGATAAAAACATTGATACAGTAAAGTGCTTGACTTTACTGCTGAGTTTAAGGACACAGGTAGTAATGTTACCTGGCTTTTATGGGTGTTTTTTTTAGGTGCATAACACTGTCCCAAGGAGGTAAGTGCTGCTTGCCCTATTTTACAAGTGGGGAATCACGGTGCTTACACTGTAGAATGGCTGTTCTGGGAAGAGAACCAAGGACCCCAGCAGGTATATTATGTTTCCAGAGATTTCAGTAAGCATATTCATCTGCTTGTAGTTAAGTAAAAGCTTTACCACTTCCCCTGATCTGAAGCAGTCTCCTTTCCTTCTCCCTCCCTCTTAAAGGCCAAATCTGAAATGCTTCCCCTGGATCATTTGCTGAAACCAGACTGGGGAAAAAAAAAAAAAGGTAATATAAAAAGGCATGAACGAGCATGTGAAAGGTGCTGTGGAGTATTAGCAGAGCCTGTCTTTGTGGGCCTGAAAAGCCCATGATAATGAGTTCCTCCATCAGGGCTGGAGAGAAGTACACATGCAAAAGAGGGTCTTGGGCTTCACATTTCGTTAAAGAAAGGTTTCAGCTTTTTTTCTTAGGGGAAGAAAAAAAAAAGGCTTTGAAAATGGAAAGCTACACAAACTGATCATTATGGTTGAAAGCGCCATCATTAAAAGATCTCTCGTCATTCACAGGCTCCTGACAGCTGGCTGCTGGGGCCTGAATAAACACAGCCAGAGTCACATGAGTTTTGGGGAAGAAGCTCCATGTTTCCCTAGCTGAGGGTATACTGTGTCTTCAGAGCCACCTTGGGCCCCCCAGGCTACCTTCCAGCTGGCCACCTCCAGGGGAAACAGCCCCTGACCCCTGCTGCCAGCAGGACCCCCACCCAGGGACAATGCCCTATTGAGGGGTTTAGGACGCCGTGAATACCCACCAGCCTGCTTTGTCCCGCTCCCCTTCTCCGCCTCCTTCTCCCCGTGCTGCCCTCTCCCAACCTCTCCCTTTTCTCTAACGGAGTATTTCCCACTCCAAAGGCCTTCTGCCGCCGCCCGTGCTCTTGTCCTGCCATCACGCCTGGCTGAGCCTACTGTCCTGGCAGTGGCCTTGCCCCGTGGAGACCGAGGGGAGATGCTGAGCTTTGTTTAGTGCACCACAGAAGAAATCCAGCAGCTTCCCAGTCTCATGGGCAACAGCAACACCCAAGTGCTTAACAGGTTCTTAAGAAAGGAAGGGAGGCCTGTCTTCTGTAACCCACCTTATTCTGGGGTAGGTTTCTAGGTAGGAGCACCTACCTTTCCTTTCTGTGTGTCACTGGCTTGTCTCCAAAGCAATATTAACTCTCCCATCAGCTGAGTAATCCTATCTATTCCATGCCAAGCCAGACTATGTGTCACTGTTATTCCAAGGTGTCTGAAGACACTTAAATTACCAAAAAAGTAAATACTGCAAATGGTTTGCAGAGAAAAAGGGGAAGGGGAGAGAGGAGATGAGAGTGAGTGAAAATGGAATGGATATCAGCACTGAACTGATATTCCTTGCATGTTGCTTGGTAGTAAGCAGAGAGGCTGGACGTCAGGAAGGGGAGGGAGAGATGGGGGAAACAGGGAAAATGATGGGGGGAGGAAGCCAGTCCTACAGGCAACACCGACTGGAGCCCATAAACAAACATCTGCTTTGGGACGTGGAAGGAGGGAGCCAGGCTTTGTGCAGTTTGGAAAAAAGACGCTGTCTCATATGTATTTAACGTTTTAGGCACACTGAGAAAAGTTACTGAGCATGTAATGCTTTATGGAAACAGCTAATGACAGGAGTTGTAATTGCTGAGCTTTTACATCCATTAAAAAAAAAAAAAAAGAAAAAATAAAACAAACACAAAGGCTTTGGTTTCTCTTCAGATTGTTTTTCCAAATAACTGTTTGGAATTTTTCATAAGTAAATTCACACTTTCCAGGGTGTAATATATATTTTCTGGGAATTTCTACATGGCAAGAGTCACTGTCCAATGGGTTTATTGCTACTGTGAAATGATTGTCAAGGTGACATATCAGTGACAGGAATGTGACACTGTTAGCATGCAGAGTAGAAACAGAGAGGCAGGTTTACATTGCAAGGTTACACCAACCCCTACTTCCCATTAAAAGACTGTGGAATATTGAAAGTTGGAAATGAGAGAAACCAAGGCTGGGTGCTGGGCACAAGCTACTCCACAAATTCTGTTCTTACACTGCTTTCGTGCCTTATAAAATTCCAAACTCTCTTAAATGGCTCCTTTTCTTTTTCTTCTTCTTCCTCCTTAATAATTGTACAGAGGTTGGTGATTTAGAGTTGTTCTGGTTAATATTCATACTACAAAATTAAATCAGACTTCCTCTCAGCACATTCTTCATTTTAAAAGTTCCTTCCCATTTAGAATATTTCTTTTGATCTAAGAGAGATGAACTGTGATTAAAATGAAATATTTCATTATTTATTTAGCATTTTATAATGGCAGGAACATGATCGCTGTTCTCAGTGTCACCCTGAGTTTACTTCACAGTAGCAGGCTCTGAGCAAGCCCACAATATTTGTCATGGGTGGAAGGGTGGAAGAAAGGAAATACAGGCCAAGAGAGAGGTGGAAAAATGGGCACAGGATGAGTTTTAGGTGGCCAGCCATGCTGAGGTGAGAATCTGGAGGTGAGATCTTAGATACCTAAAACAGGAAGTTTTGCTGCTGGCATCAGTGAAACTTATTTGAGAGCACTGCTGCCCAAAACCAAATCAGCTCATATCTGGTCCATGCAAGTGCACTCCTCAGACTGGGACATTCTCAGGAGAGTCATCTTTCTACAACAGGAAAGAAGTTGCCATTTATTTTGAACAATAAAAAACATTAACTTATTTTCAAGTATTTTCACTGCTTGCTTATTATCTGTATTTCAAAATAAAGGCATACTTTCAATAGTATACAACACAAGTCACAAAATAGTGACAGAATTAAATTTTAACAACAATCAGTTCTAAAAATGTTGGCAAATGAACCAAATTAATTACTAAATTTATTGATGACAGCTCTGCGCAGTATGTCCGGGGATCATCTCAGCAATTTCTGGTAAGGAAAGGAAGAACCACTTGTGATAATGTTAGGTTGCATTTAGGTTGCATTTTCCTACAAGCTTGGTGGGTTTTATGTCTCAGGACTTGCTCACACTGCAGTTTCCTGTAAGTAGCCATAACTGGTGGCACTACAGAACCATTATGTGACTTGCATTTCCAAAGTCAGTAAAATGTACATAGACAAGGCAAGTCCTCTCATTCTGCCCAGGAGCAATGTAAGCAGAGCAAAAAAGCACCCAGCAGAGGAAAACAAGCTCAACACCTGCTGAATGGAGACCATATGTTGCAATGTTAAAAACAACAACAACAAAACAACAACAACAACAAGAAACCCCACACACTGGTTTTGCAGTCTCCCAATGAGCCACAGACACATTTTGTTTTCTGGTAGCAGATTAGAATTTTGGGGCCATGGGATCAGTATCTGCTGATATTATAAAATGCACGGCCCTAAAAAGTAATGTCAGAAAAGTACACAACTAAAGCATCACCAGAGAGGCACTTGATAGGGTAAGATTTCCAGCTACTGATAAATCACCATGACTCCTCTTAGCATGATGATATCAGCATGCCCCCTGTGAAAATAATTCCAAATTTTGCCTCAGTAGCAACCAATGTATAACCAGCTACAACTGGTTCTCCAGTTACTCCACCATAAGCAGTCTATCAGTCTATGACTACTTCATCTTGTTCCTCTTTACTTGTCCATGGGTCATAACTAAGATGTAGGTTTTATCTCTTTTGTTGTGAGTTTCCCACAAAAATATTTTCTTGTGGAAATCACTGAGGAACCCAAAGTCCCTCCCCAGTGCTCATTTCTCAGTACTCTTGCTGCTACCAATAAACAAGCAAGCAATTTTACATTTTTTTTTTAAAAAACGGCCACTACTGACTTTTTTTTTCCTGATCCCACATCATCATTTGGGTGAAGTGCTGCAGCTTTTCACCAGCTTCACATCGCTCATGCCTGTCCCACTGCCACATGGGGAGGTCAGACTTCTGCTGTGGGGCATCAGCTTTCCCAAGGCAGGTTCTTCTTCATGCTGAATTTCACCCTGGGTGCAGCACACATCGTACATCCAGCTTAAAAACGGGAGGGGTGTCTGCCACTCGAGCAAAAGGAGGAAAGGGAAATTAAAACTTCTTGTGAGCTGCCAACTCCTGTGGGCTGCTCCATTACTGCCTGCCAGGAGAAGCCCTGTGCTCAGAGACTTGGGGTTGAGGGGGGGAGGGATGCTTGGCAGGGCCCCCACAGTGCTGCTTTTCCAGCTGCCAGGGATTCTAGAAGAGAGCAGAATAGTTTCTCAAAGACCATTCCTGCTGCCAGCCTCTGATAAAACACTTGCAGTGTGGCAAGAATATTGCATTAATGCATCACTGCTGGAGGTTTTCTGTGAGGGAGGTTTCCTCTCTTCAGCCAATGTGCAGAAGTTTCCTGATGCCACCATCTCAGTCATGGGATAGGAACAAGAACAGCTACTGCTTGATTTGCAGTCACACAAAGCTCAGCTGCTCTAGCCTACAGAGTTTAGTGCTCAGGGGGGAAGTTTTCTGAGGCACATTGTTCACCAGGAGGAGGCATGAGCTTCCCAAGGCATAAAAATAAAACAAAGTTCCTAGGTGCCTGGGAATTCAGAGGTTCTCATAAAAAAAATAAAAATAAATCCTGTCATAATATCAATGAGGCCTCAGGGGAAAAAATACAAAAAGCAAATAAATATAAACCCCAACAACAAGGAGAAAAGGAAAAAAAAGATGTCTCAGTGGCAAAGGGCCAACTTGGGACTACAGCAAAGCGGCTAATTTTGGATGCACTGTCCTTTGCTGCTGTTGTAAAACAATTATTCATGCAGGTCTGGGGCTTGCCCTAGCTGATGATACATCTGTGTTTAATTATACCTAAGGTGGAGATGTAGGTTAATTTAGCAGACACAAACAAAGTAATTTCTGTTTCAGCTCTGCAGGCCTGTGAGAACATGTGTGAGTGTGATTGATGGCGAGTGGGAGTGCACACATCCGTACCCAGGCTGTCTGAAGATGGGGCTCTGGAAGTCGGTCCTCTCTGCCAGGGTTTGTCCTGCTCATTTCTGTGATAACTGCGTGCAAGCTCTGCAGCTGGGAATGTAGCAGCAGCCCTGTTTGCTGTGCCTCAGAGCATCTGCACGCCAGCCAGAGAGGGGGGAGTGCAGACAGCACTTGAGCACCCTGACAAGTCATCTAAACCTTCTTGGGACAATTGTGCTGAAGGCAGGGTGGTAAAAATGCCAGTCAGTGACTGACAGTGTCCAGCCAGCACCAAGTCACCTTTTGTTTTTGCCAAGAGTGAAGCTAAATTGGTGAGCTTTAGCTTCTGCACTTGTAAGAGGGAGGTGGTATGAGAAGAACCATGAAGCTCAGCAAATGTTTGTAAAGTTCTTCACAGCAGAGAGACAAGTCCTATCTAAAACTTCTCAGATGTCAGGCAGTCATTGTCTTTCTTCTGCTGCTCTGCCACATTACAGCCTCCTGTGCATTAGCTGGTAGTGACACGATACTTCTGACTCCCGGTACAGTCTGGTGTGTGGGCAGTAGGGGAAGAAGCAACCCTGATGCTGAGTGGCATCTGGCATATGTAAACTACCTTGTCTCAGGTTGCCTCCTTCATGAAACACCCCATGTTTCCCGCAGAATAAATCAATCACTTCCCTTACAGTGTGTTAGACTTCCCCATTACATCTTCTGAAACATACAGGTTAATCAAGAGATTGCTGATCACCAACGTAACTGCCTTGCCATTCAGCTAGGAGGCATGGCAGGGCTTCAAATCCTTGCTGTGGTATGGAGGCAGCTCCAGGGAAATTCATCTGCTCCATCCATTACTGGCTCTTACTGAAACAGCAGAGAAGTCACTGAAATGCTGGGGTTTGAACCCTGAGCCCAGCATTAAGGTTGCCATATGGGTGATTCCCACAGCCCTTCATACAGAGGTGGTGAGTTTGCCTTATAGCTTCCCCCCAGGGTGCGGCCGGCCCTGCAGGGAGAGCCATAAGGGAAATGAGCCCCAGGGGTCCCGCATTGAGTTGACAAAGGACAGATGTCCCTGCTTGGGGATCCAAGCTGGGACCACTTGCAGGAGTGGAGTGCTCCCCACAGAGCTTCCTGTTTAAGGAGAGACCTCCTGACTCTCCCTGGAGCTGGGCCCCGGTCAGTTTAGACCTTTGTGAACATGGGCTAATTGTGTGAGAGTTGCCATGTGGGCACCTTTATAGTATATGTTTAACTTTGTGATCTGGCTGTTTCCCTTGCCAACTATGGGAAACCGTGGTTCTTTTTTTATACCACCTGTTGTGGGTCGAATCATGTCTTTTCTGGGATTGTTGGGGGTGGTGTCAATTATATATGCACTGGCTGACTTGTTTGTACCCCCAGCGGCCATTCATGTCATGACTTTCTTGTTTACAATACAGTCTACTTATTGGTTTGTCTTTCTGCTGGTTATGTCATTCTTGTTGGGCCTAGTCATTGGCAGAACAGTCACTCAGTGGGACTTCTGTGAAACTAGTCCCAGAAACAGCTTTTAAGGGCCAGTTGCAGGTACCAGAGGTGGAGGCAGCTTTGCCTTGCCCCTGGGACAGTCATCTGGCACATACCTCTTCCATGCAGGTCATGCAGAAGAAGTTCTCAAAAGAAGTAATTTGGATGCTGTGTGATGTATAGGGACAGTGGCTGACCAGGGACTACATTAGTATCACTTGCCAGATAATTTTTTAGCATCCTAGGCCATCTAGCACACCTCTGCCCTAAGGAAGAATTGATGATATCAGTTCTTATTCTTGATCAAAGTTTGTCTAATGTGATCTCAAAATTCTCAAATCCTGGGAACCGTCTGAGGGGAATCTAGCCCAATGGCACCTTGTCCCTACTGCTAGAAAAGATTTTTAATCTCTTAGCTGTTTGGGTTTTTTGTTTGTTTGATTCAGTCTTAAATGATAGCAGAAAACATTGTTCTTCTCCCTCTCCTCTCTTGTCCTTCTTGCCTGCAGCCTTTCACCTGTCTGGAGGCTGTTTTCATGCTATTCCTCCACTTTAACCTTTAGGCTGAATAACTCCAAGTTGCTCAGTTTTTGTTGATGTTTTCTAGACTACTGAATAATTTGGGCTCTGCTCAATTGACCCACATATTTCTTGAGGGAGGAGAGATCTCAGCTGAGGCTGTAGGAGAGCTCAGCAGAGTAAGGATTGCTTCATGTATTCCATAGGCAACAATTCACTACTTGCCTTATCATGACTTTTTCCTTTGTCACAACAACATCTCAACAAAATCTGGTTAGATACATGACAACTCCGGATGCCTTCTGCAGAACAGCTACCCAGCCAGCTGCTCCTCACCCTGGACTTGTGTAGCTGGCTATTCCTGTCTGAGGGTGGGATCCTCAACACAGGAAATCGTGGCCTAGGACACTTGCCAGAGCAAAGCTAGATGCACGCTATACTCATTTGTATATCATTATCTAGAGTGGGTTGTTTCACAGACATATTTGATTCTGAGCTCTGGGAATGATCCAAAGGCTTGGCTGGCTTTGGTTTCTGTGTCAAAGTGATCTTTTTCATCAGTGTTCTAGCAGGAACTACCTTGAACAGTGCTTTTGAGCGGGCTGGTTCTGTGTAAAGATATATTGAAAAATATGCACTTCTTCTTGTACTTGCATCTGTTAATGAGACTGCATAGATTTTACTGGTAGGATCAAAGAAAATAAAATAAGACTATAGATTCTATCAAGAAGAAATAGCCAACTAGAAAGTCAACATTTTCATGCAGTAAAATAAAAAAAGAAAAATATCCCTTTCCTGAAGCCTCTGGCAGTAAGTTTTCTTTACTTAAAAAGGGAAGCTGCTGTGGATAAGCTGAATGACTGATTCCTGTTCAGTTACCAATGTCTTGTTGTCTGTTCCTGAGAAAGCATAGGTATAAAGGTTACTACATCAAAAAAAATGAAAAAGGATGAAAACTTCTGTTTTATAGGCTGGAGGTGGGAGATATCAATAGCTTTTCATCCAGATATTTTCTTACCATGACTTTGATAACACTAGAACAGAATAATGGGAAATCTGATCTTTGACTGAGCGCAGGATTGGCATAAGAAGCATGAAAAAAACCAATATTCATATGACATATTGTCTCAACCTTTCAGCTCTGAGACAGGTTTCCTCTCCTCTCTTCTCTCCCTGGTCCAAAGCCCAATTCCCAGAGCATCAAATGCAGCATGAAAGGCAGTAATGACACCTTCACCCCAGAGGACAGAAGTCCTGGTTGATACAGGCCATAATGAAGCACTTTGTGTAGCATCCCTCTCTGCTTTGTCTCAGGGTGGTCGAAGAGTGCCAAGGACAGGGGAGACCTGGGGGTAAACACATGCTACTCATTCTTACTTGGGTAGGTGGAAAGAGGCAGCTATCTTCTTGCTGTTGGGATGCATCTCTCCAGCAGGCACATCCCTTCATAGCTGCAATAGGCTTTCCACTCACTCTACAAATAGTGAGCACATTTTTCTAAAAGAAGTCCTTTTCTTCCTCACAGATGAAGGGGTGGGAAAAGAGAGGACAATATATCCTTACTGTTCTTCCCATGTGGATTTTTTTTGTTATTGTTCCGTGATTTGTACTAAATTTGTAGTTATTTCCCATGTGAGTAATACCTGGATAAGTTATGGCTTACATAAGTTCAACACTAGAAATGAAAAGCAGATTGCCATACAGATTTGAATTATCCTCCAATATTTCATTATATATCTTCCACCTTCATGGGTTAGTATTGTTATATATTTCATTCTTATGATTTCCATGGTATCAAACTTCTCGTTATCTGCCGGTGTTATCCAGCTATAAATGCCAAAGCTCTCCAGCAGCCAGCATGTCCGTTTTCAGACTTATAGTTCTGTGTTCTGTGGATATTCAGCATTTAATGGTGCTGAATAAAAGAGAATTGCCACCACGGTCTCAGAGAAACCCCAGCTAGGCAAGTTGACAGTGCAAGTTTCATTTAATGCTTCGATTCAACAGCCACTTCTAGATGTTTCCTAAGCAATGCAATAAACACAAAATGCAGTGCTCAAATTGAATATTTAAAAGTCGATCAGGCTTGAAATTTAATTTTATCTAATTGGTTTGCTACATTCACACACAACTGAATGACATTTAGAAAAACCCAAACATCCTATATAATTTCATGTTTACTCCAAGCACAAGATGGATTTTTTTTCCTAGCTTCTTTTAATCTTATTTTAATGCTTTAGCTAATTGACTGCCCCCTCTACCACAGATTTAATATAGTATTTTGGAATCCATCTTTGTTCTACTGATATGCAGAGCTATCAAAGCTACCTCAAGTCTTGTTTAGCTTCTAGTACTGGATGTCTTAAGGCAAATCTTACATAATTTTGTGGATCACATTTTGCAAGGTGAGAAAGGGGTTTGGTAATTCTGTGACATTTAGAGGTAAGTGCTGAGAAAATAATTACATGCAAGAAAATGTTAAGTTTATTGAACCTACAGGAAAACAAGGGATGGTATTTCATGTTCTTTTTTATGTAATTTTTAATCTTTTTTTCATGTAATTTGTTTTACTGTTTCCCTGTTAAATAATTATATACACACACTGAGAGATATATCAGTCCCATTTGTAGCTAGTGGGTAGCATTGCTGCAGGTTTCCAAGTTTCTCCTCTGAAAAAGTTGTCACAAGCTAAGTCAGTGATGGAGCCTTGTGCAGAGTAATGGGTACAGTGCTTGTCACTTCAACACAAAGAAAAACTTCAGAAGGTTTTCTGAAAATCACAAGGACAATTATAAAGGATGGCAGATAATATATAGGTTAAGTATACAAAGAAAATTCTCTTGATTGTAAGAGACCACTGTGATACACACGTTTAAAAATAAATGCACAGTCAAATGACATAGATTAACAACTTCCATTACATCTCTCATAACCTCAAATTCCAGAGGACCATAAGGGTTTGGAAACCTGAAATGTCAGAAAGATGCTGTGGGACTCATTCCCACAGGAGCCTCACCCAACAGGCATGCTGCAGATTCACAGGGGAGTAGCTCTGTGCAAGTGCCTCCACCTCAGGGGAGACCAGAGTGGTCAGACACTGTGCTTTTCTCTCCTTGTCACAGCCCATTTGGAGCTAACAACTGCTTGGAGCTCTGCACAGTGCCACTGTGCTCTGCACAGCCACAACCAAGGTCAACCAACATCATGGTGTCTTTTAATTAGGAGTAATGCACTCCTATAGATAAAAAAAATATGTATAGCTACATTAGTTAAAGCTTTAAGTTAAAGGTGTATCAGAGGGTATATAAAAAGCAAGGGTGTGGTGTCCTTCCATAACTGCTGCAGAAGACATTATAGGGAGACAATTATTTGGAGAGGTTATTTATAGGGCCACAACTGCCTGCTGGAAAAGGCTGAGACAGGGGTTTCTTGCTTCTTCCTCACCATACCTAAAGTCAGTCATTTCTGCAAACAAGATACTAGACAAAGCAAACAGCAGTTTGGGTCTTATGCTTCGTTTGTTTGATCCTTACCAGTCTTTGTGGACATCTTACATGATATCACTCTCATTCCAGGCAAGATCCCACTTCAGTGAGTACCTGCCTTTCATTCCATGTAGGAAAACCTGAGGAGCTGTCAGCATGGAGTTACTTTATTTTTATTTGAGCATTATTTTTCTTGATTCCCCTTTCCTCCATACCAACAGCTACACAAAAGACACTAATCCCTACTGAGAACATACCTAGGGCATAAATGCTGCTGAACATAAGTATATGTCATATAACATCAGAGCAGATCTTTAGTTTACCCGTAAACTTAGTAAGAGCTATTATTTCACCTTGATGTGTGAAGCTTTATACATTTAACTCCCAATATGATGAGGTGAAAGTACTGCTCTTTGTCCTGGAAACATTGTCAATTATTCATATTATAGAACGATGGACAGTGCCTCTTTCTTTAAGAAATAACACATGGATAGCAAAGTGATTTCGTAAGAATACAGCTATGCACAAAATACTTACAGAGTACCTGAAAATAGAGGATGTTTATAAAAATCTGTCTAATATTTGTACTCAGAACTTCAAAATTTCAGAAGTGACTAACTCATGTAAATAACACTTCAGAATATTTTTGTGTTCACTTTGTGCAAAATGTACGCTTTCCTTTTTCTAAAGTTGAAGGCTTTTAAACCATAAGATGCCAAGACAACTCTCAGAGAGAAAAGAGAGGCAGTGGTGTTTGACAGAGTCAGCAGGCAGTTGGGAACAATACTTTCTGGAGAAGTGTGAACAGCTTCATTTGTCTCAGAAGAATATTGGCTCTGACACCTAATGATGACAATTTAAATACCACTATTAACTGTTTCAGGATAAGTCATTTAAAAAGAAGCGTTTGACTTTGCCTTTAATCCAGTGTTGATAATTACAATAGCAGTTAGAAATGACAAATACCTAGCACATCATGTTTTCCATTTCCTAAAAGGCCAGCCTAGGTGGTTTCCTAATGCACTTACACCACAAATATTGCCACATTTACTTTTAATTCAAAATTTTCTCTTTCACAGGTTCTCTCACTAGCACAACTCATGCAGGAAAAAAAAAAAAAAAAAGGGGGGAGGGGAAAAGCTAAATCTGCTGGAGATTTTCAAAGTTCTTCTGGGACAGCAGTAGCACTTTTGAGTTTGGCAGGTGCAGGATGCACCTCCCCCTTTGGAGACAGATCCAGCCCACCCAGGATGGGGCTTTGAGAGTGGAAGAGGAACAGCGTGGCTCTAAACACAGATGGCTCTTGTCTGGATGCTTTGTGTGATTACCCTAAGCACAAGTAGCACAGAGGAAAAGCCAGTCCAGGCCCCCAAGGCAGTGATGTGCAGAGAGCAGTCCCCCCAGCTGCCCTGGCTGCTGTCACCCAGTCCTGCCTCGCTCCAGCACCCTGCCTATCAAATATCCAGTCAAGGTACAGCAGCATTTGATGTACTTTGAAATGCAGTCCAGAGTCAGTCTCTCAGAAACCTGATATGCTTTTAAACTTCTCAGGTCTCCCATTAGTAAACTCAAGAGATGTAAGTAATGACTTTCCTTAATCAATTAGCTTGTCTGGAGAATGTTTAAGCCTACACTTGCACTATGTGTTGAACCCACGATCCACTGAGTTGTTTAAAACTGTCTTTAACTTGTTTAAAAAAAAATGCTTTTGGTGTGTTCAACTGCCAGATCCTGGGGGTAAAATGGTTTTCTTGACACTGTTTCTGTGTTGTCTCACATCTGCGTATCTGGCTCTCTAACACCTAATAAAGTAAAAACCTTGCCTTGGCTTCTCATGTGTAATTCCAAATGTCAGTTGGTTACAGCTCTGACTGTTTGAGCATCTGCACTTGGGTGTATATTGCTCTTTGGCTTATTGATTCCATACCTTGTGTCTAGTCTGAAGGAACAGAAGCACAGTTTTCAGGCAGTGAGATTTTCTGCAGACTCTGAGGAATAAGGACCCACATTTGATTTGGACATGGATAATTTAGAAGGAAAGGTAATCCTGAGGAAGTGTAAGAGCATCTTATGCCTTCAGTCAAACTTCCCTAGGACATACCATGAATTTATGAGTACTTTTTCACTAATGGTTGCCAGTAAAAAGTAGAGATTCTGAAGTAATTGCTATGAGAAAATATAATATGAATGTGTTCATTAGATTAGGAGTGTCTTCTGTGATTTTTTTGTGGATGTTATTTGTGGGTTCAATGTTCATTTTCCCAGAGGAAACGGACAACCTGGCATTTCATGGAGGCACTCTCTCTTTTTCCCTTTTGAAAGAGCTGTAATATGCAGCAAGTCTTGGCTGACCTGGCAAAATCAAAGCTGTTCAGTGGCAAAAATCTCCACTGTGCTCTTAAGCTGAAGAAGATGCTCCCAAGGCAGTGCAAATGGGGAGCCCTTCCACCAAAAGCAAGGAGTATGCTTGGGGAAAGCAATCCCCATCTCCTGATGCTTTCAACACAATGAAAGACCACATGCATCTGCTTCTTTTGGAGAGAGCAATGCCAAAAGCAGCTTGACTGCTTTGCAGTGTGACACATGACATGATGTGCATTGCAAACTCTAGCTAAGCCTCCACCATATGGTTTAGGAAAATTAACTACATCTCTTATACATGCTAGGTAATGAAGCAGAAGCTGAAATTCTTTATTACCTTTTCTCCTATGTTCTGAGGGTTAAACCCTTTATTTTTAATTTTTTTTAAAGTTACATTGGTGTGTCTGTCTAGGAGGAAAGACAGGAAAGAGGAACGACACCTTTAGTAGTCACAATAATCAACACAGCTATCATTCACTTTTATTGGATTAATTTCACTGGGGTTAATTTTTTTTTTTTTTTTTTTTGAGATTGTCTAGATAAAGCACTGAGAAAAGGAAGGCCAGATTTAGTCATCAGGAAATGTTTGAGAAAAATAAGAATAAACTAAGAGCCCATAATAAGAGATCTATAGATACAAGGGTTAAAATGGAAGGTGCTGTGAGGCCTTAAATTGCTATAGCTTTTCTCAGCTGAGTCAAAAAACATATATTATTTGCTTGAGTGATTTAATCTGGCCTGGTCTGGGATGAGAATGGACATTGAGATCTTACAAGTGTTTTCAGCCTACAGATATGAATGGCCTTCATCAGAGAGATCAATCAACTGTAATGATGACTCTGCAGTGTTGGAGAGTCTTCCTTCACTCTTAACTAGACTCCCCTTTACAGTTCATCCTGTATAAAGTGAGAGCACCATTATTCCTCCTAGAGACAACCTCCTAATTGGACCTAATTACCTGTTGTATTAATTTCACAATAAATCTTGTTTGCTCAAAGATTTATTTTGAGTTATGACCTCAGGTTAGTAAAATTGTGATAAAATCAGCACTATATTTGCTATGTATATATTGCTCAGCTTACACTTTTTAATAAAATCCATAAAACGCACACAGAATGCACTTCTTCCATTAAGCAGCAGCATGGCTCATGAACTCTGAAGGCACAAATATCCTCAGATTAGAAATCTTCGAGGTATTGGATTCTGCTTCCAAATTAATATCAACCTCCTTCATAGAAGTTAAAGCCATTCATGACACAGCTATCACTCAGCCATTCTATGGGTTATGGACCTGCAAAACTGATTTAGTGCTTTTCAACAGAATACTCAAAGTTTAATATGAATTTTTTTTTTCTTCCTTAACAAAAGAAAATCAGAAGCACTCAGATTCACTTAATTTGGATATACAAACAATCCAGGGGAAAGTATTGGGAAGCAAAAAAAAAAAAAAGGCATATGGTAAAAAATCATGGGTCTAAGTTTAAAATGAAAGCAGCCCTCAAAGACCAAAATATTGGTAAATTTATTTCTCCATAAGGGAGAAGAATGTAGAGTTAAGACTTCTGAAACCCATCAAAACCCAAATCCTGTTTTGTTATAAAAAAGAATGAAGAAAATTGATCCAAATAATGTAACTGTTGGCATACTATCTGGGGTGTCCTGAGGGCCATTTGGAATGAAAATATGGATATTTCAGGAGCACCTAAGATTTACAGTGAACTTTAGGATGCACTCCTAAGTGACCTGTACTGTGCATGGCTCCCCTTTGGCACGCAACAGGTCTGCCAACATATTTCTCACCACTGTGGTGTGGCCCTTGCTGTTACCCTCCTAACACATGCATGATGGAATGAAAATTTTCCAGTAAGAGCAACCTTGTCATCTCCACAGTGAATGCTGGCTGGATCCAAAACAAAGGTGAACATGCTGTGCATCCTGAATGCTGTTGTGATATCCCTGTAGCTTAACTGCAGTATGGTCTTCACCAGGAAAGCAGTGAGCTTGTGCCATCTGCTAAGCAGTCACCCAGTGGGTTTCTGGCATGAAAATTTCCTGAAGTCTGACAGATTTGTAAGGAATAACTGTGCTGGTGATATCTGAAAGTGCAGCAGTTGCACACAGTTTTGAGAGGGACAATTTCAGAAGGGTGAGGTAGATATTTAGGGCTGGGACAAGAATGACGTTGCCAGCTGAAGCAGGATTTGATAGACATGAGGCCTGCCCTCTGGAGCTTCCCAACAGCGAGGATCCTTCTGTGGTGTAGCAGAAGATTGTTCTTGCTGTTATTCCATAACAAAATGGTATTTTAGAGTTAGAGAATGAGAAGGAAGGCCAAAATGGAAGAGGTATTTTAAGAAATCAGTTTATCCAGATCCCTGCTGAGTTCCTTCTTGAGTCATTCTCTGCTTTTCCAGTTTTGAGCAACAGTTTTGAGGAAGGGGGGAGTGGGAAAGGATAAAAGGTATTACAAGTACAGTTAGAGAAGATGACTAATGAGAGCGAAAACAAGAGAAGACACCAGCAAGTTCAGATATAGTTTGAATTTGGGGCTTGTTAATTATAATGAAGCACTGAATTACTTCCTTCATACTCTACTGAAATTGTCATATGTTTATCTGTTACCTGATCTTCCCCTTCTTTCTCCACCTTACCCTCATATTTTTGCACCTTTTTATTCTACTCCGACCAGTAGGATAAACTACTAGCTTCACAAACTACCATTCACGTAATGTCACAATGCACACCGTGACTGGGAATCAATTTTCAAGACATCTATTCTAGCTTCAGATCAGACAAACCGTGGTGAACAACACAGAGGAACTTTGCAGTTCAGCTGACACAATCCTCTCTAATACGCAATATGTACTGCATGTGATATGTAGTGCAATAGAGAACTGATCATTACAGATGATAACAACAATCTCCTGGAATTAATGTTTAAAGTATCAGCTTTACTGCAATTCCATTTTGAATCAAGTCTGAGTGCCATAGCAGAAGGTGGTCCTTACCAGTTAGAAAAATATGAAGAGTGGCAGATTCAAAGAGTAAATCATCATACGCCCAGGACAATTCCATAACATTTCTTCTCCTTACACTTAGTCCTTCATTTTTGTCATTGCAGCCTAAACATTCAGAAGAATGCATTCATAGGGGTAGTTAGGAACAGAAACAGGATGAAAAGAGCATCAGCAACCAAAAGAGGTAAAAACAGTATCCACAACTGCAATACAAACTTATCTGGAAGTATGTGTCCCATCGTTTCCTCTAACTGCAATATTCCAGAAGGATGTTAATGTAAGGAGTTTCAGTATTTGATATGAACAAGCATATGAAGCCAGCTGTGGGTATTATGGCTCAGTAGTTTGAGTTACCCTAGTCCACTCCTCCATGAAGACATTGCTTCCAATTAAGTCATAGATATAAGCTCATTCCTTGTATTTGGCTATAATTCAAAGCACTTCTGTGCTCTCATGTGCAGATACCTGATTTCTATGATCAATGGCTTTTTTGCATCTCTGATAGTGTCCCATTGATTCATTTTTTGGTGCATATGCACATTGTATCACACTGGCTCCTCGTGCTGTGCAATGATTAATAGCGTGAAGCAACATAACAAATGTAACACACTGCAGTAACCAAAAAAAGACAAGTAATTTTCTGAACAATAAGCCAATCCATTTGGTGAGATAGAAAGGATCAGTTTGGGGACGTGATTTGTTTTCCCTTTAGGCAATGCATGAAGACCCTTACAATTATGAGTCTCGTGTCTGACTTACCAGAAATCTCCTGTGTGAGTGCATGTAAGCATGTAGTACAGCTGATTGATGACTGATGGTTTTCCACAGTGCCCTCTGGGGGCATGCTCTGCAGAATGTAAAGAATCTGCCCAGGCCTTAGTTTCCAGATGCTATAAGAGTCCCCTTTTTCTCTTTTTACTACAGAGACTAAGTTTCCATCTGCAGAGGACCTTGCCCAGTCAATTGTGAACCTGCCTATTTGATGTCACCCTGTGCTCAGGAAGCTCTGGACTGCAAGACAGACCCAACACATCAGGTATTGCTTGCTGACACAGCTTCTGACCAAAAGCAAAAAAAAGAAAAAAATCTGGTAAGTCTAATGTACAGGTAGTAAAAGCTATTCAACTAAAATCTACTGGTTCCGAACAAAATGTTAGGCTCAAAAACGAAAGAAAAGAGCTCTGCTCCCCTTAATGTCCTTTCCTGTTCCCTTTTTATGGTAAAAAAGCAGTGGTAGTGGTAGTTTGCCTTTTGCCACCTGCATGCATAGCCTTGTGTCTGAGGCACAGCACTTTCCATCAGCCTGCACAGCCAGAGGGCCTCACCTCTGCTCTGAGTACAAGGTTCTTCTCCATACAATACCTGGGATAATCCCCAGCTGGCCTTGTCCTTGGTCCCCATACACACACCAATGCTTCCAAAGCACTGTCGTGGTTGAGAACTAGTTTTACTGGGGGCAGGGAAATAGTCCCCTCAAGGTACTGTAGTTCACTGTGTGTGGCAATGACCCTTGTGTTTACTTTCTGCAGTGGGTAAAGAGGTGTGTACAGCAGGAGAAAGCCTCCTTTCCCCTCTCCCTTCATGAATCTGAATGCATTCTGTCGCTGCCTTCAAAGATTTATAGACATTTATTACATTTAAAAAAGGGATGTGTTCTCCCAAGTGGTTTCATTGAACTTCTGGGATTCTATCTGCTGGGAGAATTGATTAGCACCAGAGATGGAGAATTCACCCCAGGTCTTCACTCATGTTTGCTGGAAGAGTATTACCAGGAGGTCTAAGGATCCCCACTGGTTTAAAGAGTTCTCAGGTGGGAATCACACACTGATTATTTGTCTGTGAGAATTTCAATCTGTCATTTCAAATTTCGAAAGGATGGGCAGCAACTTGTTTCAGCACCTTTGTTCTTTCTTTTTCACAGCCACATGCTAAACCCAGGATGTTTTACTAGCAGCTATTAGTACTTAACGTTAAGATTTTTCAGCCTGCCTTTTCCTCTTCCACTCTCTTTTGCTTTGTCTGAGATTGTAGAGCTGACCTAAACCAAGATAGTTCAATGCCTCAAAGAAAAGTTAGATATCACTGCCACGAGGCACAGCTTGACTGCATATTAGCAAATACTCAAGCAGTTTGCAAATCTCCTAAGTCTGATCCTTTTTATGTTTTCTGATGGTTTAACAAGTCAAGATTTAAAGAGAGAAATGAGGAATTGAAAAAAAAGGAGAGAACAGAAGCTACGATCATAAAAATCGGGTAATGACTTATCCTGAGGGCTGGATGCTAACTGTTGCCTTTAGGATCCTACACACAAACTTTCATCTCCTCCCTCCTGTAGGTTGCTGTGACCTCTCCTGGTATCCAGATGTTCCCTCTTCTTTCTTCGCAAGCTCATCACTTTCTGAGTTATTCACCTTTCAAGAGGCATTTTTTCAGTGTTGGTTCCTGCCTGCAGCTGATTTTTTTTTCTTTTTTTGGTTGTTAAAAAAAGTCATAAAAAGTGTAGTTAAGAAAAATGTACTTTCCTCTTGAGAAAAAAAAATTCCTTGTTATATTTTAATAATTACAGAATCCTAAGGGGATAATGAAAATAGTCAGTGTGGAAATAGTCCAGGGGGAAAGGTGCTATTAAATCTTTTGGGGAAAAGTCTCGATGAGTAAAGCATTTACCAAAAATAGTGGTAAGCATGTGAACAGTTATGGCTATGCAGCTAATGTATTTGTGAAATGTAAGATTTAAAATGAATGGACAAGACAAGAGCTGTAAAGGTGACCTGTCTTGTTTCACTGTATTATTTGGAGTCAAAAGCCTCCCAATTCCTCTTGGAGTTTGCAAGGCAGGGCCTTGTTTCCGTGCACCCGCTGTCAGCTGACACACAGCGATAATTACCAGCTGGTTTAGAAGAACAATCCTGCTGTTGCTGTCTCCTCTTCTCACTTGAATATACAACCTTCCCCCAAGCTTGCCACCCCTCTTTTTTTGCAACTCACATCTGTAGTATCTCTTGCTCTCCATGCTTCTGGATGCCCCCTTGCTCTTTAGCAAGGACTTTGGCTGTCTACCTACCCGTTCCTTTCCTTCCCAGTACTCCCCCAGTGAAGGTGCTTCTGCTGCTGTTCTCTTCTTGTGCATCCCTAGTTATCTCCACCTCTTGGAAGGCGAGGGAGAACAATTGGTGTTTTGGGCTCCTGGACCTTGTCTCAAATGTTGACTTGTCATAGACATGGACATCACTCATTGGGAGTTCCAGGAACACTGTATTCTGGGGGACCCTCCTCAAAGGGAGAGAGAAAAGCCATATGGAGAAGCTACTGTTGTTAGTATTTGTAAGAATAAGAAATTGAATTAAAATAAAACAAAATGAAGAAAATTACTGAAGTTATAAGTCAGAAGATCTAAAAGTCAGATAGTCAGAAAACTTTATCTGAACATCTAGACATTTAATTTAATGTTTGTCATATGCGTGTTTAAAAATAAAGCTGCATCATACACTTTTTAGAAAGTTTGTTTTGATTAATAGGCATCTAGATGATAGAAAGGCAGACAGACATGGATATAATAATCAAACAGCAAGATTTAGCTCTTCCTCTGGCCGGGTGTGTTGCTTATTCAAAACAAAGAACAATACTGTCAGGTTGCTGCCTAAGATTGTCCTGGTCTGTTCATGCTTCAGGCTAGATGATATGTTAAGGTAAATCTTTACCATTAGGAATCCCTTGTTTACAGCAGGCAGGCTTGATGACACCTCTAGTAATATCTATAGGGTTGGAGGGGTCACTGCCCAACATTGGCTCCAGGGCATCTGGCAAGTGTAGCCTTATCTCAATATTAGACTAATAGAAGGCTTTTAAGTTAATGAAGTATTAACTTCTGCTTTGAAGTGGAAGTTTAGAACTGGTGAGTGCTGGCACCAGTTGCACAAAGTCTGTTTTCACAGCAAAAACATCTTCCCACACAAAAGACTCAAAGACAATGGCTGATGAAGGCAATAAAAAGTTTACAGTTGCTGCAGAAGAAAATAGTTATACAACACATTGTTACATATTTTATTAAAAAAGACTTAACAATAGCTTGGGATGTTTATGCTATTGATTCCACGGTTTCTGCTTTAGCAATAAAATATTTTATCATGGAACTGTTACATGACTTCATCATTTCACAGCAGCACTAATGGAAATAATCATTCTTTATACTGATAATATGTGACTGCATTTTACCATCACTACCCACGCATAGAAGACAGAGTAGAGTCTAAAGGATTGGAATATTTTCTGCAACAAGGCCCTTTAGAGAGGAATGTGTGCGGGTCAGGTAGAGCTTTCAGCTCCAGATTCTGAATGTGCCTGGTCACAATCCTGCCATCATTTGAGTCCCACACTGAACAGTAATCCCTGGACTGAGCATGTTGAGTTAGAACTGCTTGTGAGACTGGGTAAAGTCAATTTTGATAGCAGCCACCATTCCTGAGGGGAAAAGAATGCACAAATCATGGCAAATATGTCAGGATGTGGTTCTCACAGGTGTATTTGTAGAGAGGAGAGAAGCATCAACAGTTGTGTCATTTTACATTCCTTACATCTCCACCTTACTTCTTTGAAAAACTTAACCACTGTTTTTACTGGGGATTTTAACAAGGAGCTGTTAAAAGTCTAACAGCTCCCCTAGCTTTGATTCCTTTGTGGGAAACCAGAGTATAAGGGCATAGCCAACACACATGTTGTGGCAGTGAGCTACCTATGGACAGAAATCCCTCACAATCCATAACCTTCACTTTTAGGCTTTCAACATGGATATCAGATGGTGGTTAGAGCAATTGATTACCTGGCTCACTCTCCACCTTGTCATCTGTTTTTACAAGGATGGCTTGGAAAATAGCTCAGATCCCATAAATATTTTAATGGAAACATACCACATCACTGTAACCTTTTATTTCTTCACCTGCCCCTGGTTGTTTCCCTGCCTATCGCGACCAACATGTCCACCCAGCATCAGTTAACAGAAGAGAGCTCTTGTGGTTTTTCTTCACAAAGGCCACACGTATGGGCACTTCAGACTGTTTGCAGGACAGAAGTCTGTGAAACAAGGATGAGCTGTTTTAAGGAACCAGAACTCTGCTTAGGTGAGATTTCTTTTGCACCTAGCCATATTGTTAAGTGCCATACATTGCCTGCTTAGAACAGGGCCCTTTGTAGAAGCATGAGGTGTATGAAGGAAGCCTTTTAAGGCACACAAGGATAGCAAATGCTGTAGTCCTCCAATAACACTGCAGTCATAACTACTCTCTTCTGACAGACATGTTCTTTAGCTCCTTACAGACTACTGATACATAAAAAGCAGACTACACACATTTTCTTCTTGCTGGAGAGGTGAAAGCCACAATATCCTTGCCCATGGAGTGAGAAACCTATATGGGTCATGATGCTGCCTCGTGTAAGGTGCACTGCAAGACTCACTGAAGGCAGGGATGAAATGGTGCAGTTCAAAACTATTGGTGTTTGTGGGGCAGGAAAGATCCATGGAGAAGTGAGAGGGAAGAGAGGGAAGGAAATGCAGCCATACCACTGATGCTATGGTATGGTAACCAGTGGCTGGATCATGCAAATACACTGAAAGGAGCTCAATACCTGAGGGAGGGCATGGATGGGAAATCCACATCACGGTCCAGTGTGACCATCTGGGGCAGATACATCTAGCCAGTCAAAATGGCATGGAATAAAGCAGAGCCGAAAACCTTTTCATAGAGGAGGTTTGCACTTTTCCACCCTTCCCCTTGCTGGTATTTCCAGTGAGTAAGTGCATATTAAGTGGCAGGTGGGCTGCTCAGTCCAATTTTAAATGACCACTGTGAACTGGGCTTTTGACAGCTTATTAAAAATTTAAGTATAATTCCAAACCCCCAGGTTAGTTGATTTTATAGTTAACATTTCTCTGTTGGAACAAGAACATGTGCCTGTCAGCAAGCCAGCCACAATAGCCCTAGGCTGATTCTTCAAAAATAAAACAGCAGTCAATATCTCTCAGGACTGTGCTGGTGCCATGTTCTACACGGGCATTTCTTTAACCTGATAATTCAGGCAGCTGAAACGTGTCTGAGAACTGGCTGAAGTGTTCCTGAAATCTGAAAGAAATTCTATTTTCCACCCCAGTGTGGCATAACTGGAGCAGCTACTGGCAACAGGCTGTCAAAACAGCCCACAGGTTATGTCAGAAGAGCACTGAAAGTCACAATTTACTCAAGTTAGACAGAAACATTAGGAAAAAAAAAAAAGAAGACAGAGGTTGGTCCGTTTTAAAATGAAAAGAACGTTATAGTAAATTTTTTTAAGGGAATTGAGATTAAGTTAAAAATGTGCTTCAACAGATCACTGACTCTGGTTGCAACGGAGACCTTAATTTGACCAAGTTCATGAAAGATTCGATATTTGACAGCTGGCACAAATGTAACCTATGCAGTCGTGCATGTACAAGCACCCATAAAAAATCTGTATAAAATTCAAACATGTTTTCTGAAAATTAAGGAGGTTAATTTTTAGTTTTGTTTTAATATAGACTAAAATCAATTGTGATGAAAGATTTTCACGAAAATGACACATTAAGCTGGAGAACCTAACAGATCTGGAGGCTAACAAGGGACCCACAGGCAAGCCCCTGTGTTAATTGACTTGCAGTGACAACTTCAGCCTTAGACTGGTCTCTTAATGAAACAGAAAGAGAGTCAAGCTCTCTTTAGAAACTAATTTTTGCAGGAGGAGATAATTTTACCTGGTAAGATTGACAACTGGAGGAAGAGAAGGAGCAAGACTTTCGATGCAGATAAAGACAGACTTAGCGTGGGACCCAGATGCCTACCAAAGTGCTTGACTGTTCTGCAGTAATGGAATGTCCAGCACTTTCATCAGCAATAAATGCTAACCTGGCCATGAGAAGTATTTGCAAAAGCAGCTTCACTGACTCCAACATTTACTCCATATAATTTTGTTATTTGTGTAAGCTTGCATTTTCTGTCCCTCCCACCCAGTTAAAACGCTCCCACCTCATATGTATGTGTGTTCAGCATTGGAATATTTAATAATGTGCATATGTCCCTGTACATGCTTCAGCACACACACAAGGCTTCCAGTTATGGCAGGACTCACAGCTGGACTGGGACATCTTCTTCAGAAAAGAGAAAGAGCAGAAGTAGCATTTACACTGCAAGTGCTTCTAGTTTTATCCATTTGGAGGCCTTTTTAGACACTTCTATTGCATGTTTAAAGTGCTTATATTTCTGAGCATTATGAGGACATCAAAGGAAAAGAATAATTTATAGTTTCTTTTTTTTTTTTTTTTTCCTATTTACAACAGCAATGAACTGTGACAAAGCTACAGAGCTATTGTTGTTTGAACATGGGAAACAACATGGAATATTCCCATTTCACTGCAAAAGGGATTGTTTAATACTCTGATTTTCCTTACAGAATGGAGATCCATAAGGACACCACTGTCTGCATTTAAACTAAGAGAACCTATGAAAAACCAGATCATGAGGCCACGGAATACAGATCCCTTTTAGAGATGGTGAAGTGACAGTTCAATTTGTCATTGCATTGAACGCAGCTGACGACTAAGGAAAATGGATCCTCTGTCTACACTGGTCATGTTCTGAAACAAATCCTTTCACTGTATCACACTGTTAGTAAGATTTATACATTCTGTGAAAAGCAAGGCATTCCCATCAAAACTCATCAACATTAATGTAACGCAAGTTATAATCTTTTCCCATATTTGTGGTAATAAGATTCTGCTTTAGAACTTAATTTCTTGGATGGCACTTTGGTTTCCAGTTTCAACCCCAAATTTATTCATAAGCAGTTTATATGTACTTATTTTTGTGCCACCACTACCTGTCATCACTTAGTTCTGATTTTGTTAGGCCAAAACAAGCCAGGTGGGTTAGGTTTTATAACCATTGCTCTATTCATTCTGTCAGCTTTCTTTTGTACATCTCTTCCTCTTTTATTTCAGTACATCTTTCCTCATCATGGAAGACCAAAATTATACACAGTGTCTCATGTGGAGTCTTCCTATGTTGTCTAGAAGACCATTAACATTACTCTGAGAAATACTTCAATTCAATAACACTTGATTTTCTAAGGAAAAGTTGTTTTTCTTCTCAACAGTCCCTTGTCTTATTGAACCTACGGTGCTGGGTTTTTGTTGCCTCTCCCTTAGGTCTGAGAGTCAGCAAGACTATTATTACAGCATAACAATACAGATTACTGTAATTGCAAATGGATTTATTGGATAAAAAAAAAGACACAGAAGAAAAAAGAAAGAATGTGGTATCTAATGTTTCTTAAATTTATTAGGGAAGTGCTGAGTGTTGTAGGTATTGCTACATCACATAGAAGTTATATGTCATTGCCCATTTTATGAATGTCACTTTGACATCTGTTGTGGCAGATATCAATTATCCATCTTGCATTCCATCAGAAAGTATGTTTTTAGGTTCAGTCCAATCTTCTGTAGGCTGTGTTTGCTCTACTAAAGAGGATTTTATTGCTGGTCAATGATGTATGCTGGAGGCATTTTACAACCAGCTTCAAAAGGTATCAAATATGTGGAAGCATGGGTAAATATTTCAATTACATGGAATGGACAGAAAATATTTTTTCTTCTCTTTTCTTGTCTCTTGCTACTGAATTAAGCAATAGCACTTGTCTTTATACCATTGGCTCCACTGTGGAAAGGTCATGATTTATTCATATACTGAAGTAATTTTAAGCACAATCACAGTAACCTATACTGAGCAAAATTAATTCCCATCCCTACCTTACTCGCTGTTCTTGAAAGGATGTGCTGAGAAACAAGGGATGATTTTATTATGGAAATGGAAGAAATACATTATGAGATAGTCTTAAATTTTGTTCTTCACTGCACAATACTGTATATTACTTTTTATACTTTGTTGTCTGCTTTATAGATAAGAGTTGTTTGAGGAATTGGATAGCACCACTTGTTCCTCCAGATTGTTTTACTCCTCTTTGTCCTGTTTATCACTTATGTGCATAACACAGCAGTGAAGGACTTAAGAGAGACCTACTGGTCACAAAACTGAACGCCAAAATATCTCAGCATCCCTGTAAAAATCGCTTTAATCTGCTGCTCATGAACAAGTTTGTTCAGACAGAAGTCTTGCTTTAAATCTTGGCTGGGCTACTCTGCCTTCACTGTGGTTGTACTTTGCAGTATCACACCATCACTCAAATGAAAATGCCATGTAACTACAGCAATAATAAGGAGATGAAACCTCCATTATAGTTTTTTTTGTGTGTTTTTATTTTTTTTTTAATACTGATTCTCTGCAGATTGTCTAACATATCCAGGCACTTTGTACTTCACTCCCTGTGCAAATTTCCCTAGAGGCACTAACCTTAGAAAGATTTTATACAAGGACATATCTATAGATCAGGAATATGTTTGTGTGAAGTTTAAAATGCACTTGTTTCTTCTCTCCAATAACATCCTGTCAATTGACTTCAGTTATTTCACTTTCAATAAATTCTTTCTATGTCACAGACCCAGGCCTTTTCTCTTTTGCAGCAATGTTATATAACCAATCAATCAATCCATCCTTCCTCTCTCCCTCCTTCCCTAATAATATACAAACTCAAAACTCCTGTGGCATTTCACCTGCACTTCCCTCCCCTCCTCCACCCTCCACCCCCCTTAAGCCTTTAATTGCCCAGAATGTTAAGGAGACCTCTAAAAGCACCACACTGATTACAGCTGATTCCAGGTTTCACCAGGAACTATGACTACATATATTGTTTCCAGGGAAAAGGTACCCTAATGTTCAGCCATATATCCTGCTCTTTGGTAAGTAGGCATTATTTATCAGTGTTTTGGCAGAGTTCTCACATTGGTTTGTCTTGCACGTTCACGTTGAGTGCACTATATCATGTGCACTTGCCTCTTGCCTTATGTGTCAGAAATATCTCTTGGAAATATAACATGATAGTCAAATGAGAACTAACTGATTTTCTGTTCTACATTGAACTGTTTGAAGCTGCAAGTGATCCAGTATATCTCAAACAATTTAGATATTCAGGACTGGAGTGAGCACCTTTTAAACATGCTTAGCATATCCAGTAACAGCACACAAGTCTTTTGGGTTCTGTCTATTGCTAGTAATGCAGGAATCACATTGCACTAATTATGCCTGGCTGTTGGCTCCTTGAAAATGCCTTTTTAATTAGAAAATTTAGGAAAAAGTCTAAAACATCTACGTTAAACTACAAATGTAAACATGAAGTGTACAGATGCAGATGTTTTGTTTAAGGGTTAGATGAAATAACACAACTATCATCCATCATGAATGTTTTCAGTCTTTCAGATTTTGTGTAATGAATATGTATATTCACTTTCATTTCCTCTTATTGAGTTGCTTCACCTGCAAGACTTCTGCTGTTGTTCTCAAAGCAAGAAGAAGCATCAGTGTGACAACACAAGATATATCCATAATGATGTCTAAAGGTTTCAGAGGCTTTTTCTACAGTTTTCTAGAGGTGGTAAAAATAACTAATTACCTTAGCATAGAGCAACCTTCAGATCCAACACTTGACAATGCACTGGGACTGCAATGGTAACACACATAACTGAGGTTGGAATGTAGATAGCCACATATGTTGACATCAAGGGATCAAATCTTGGCCTCATTGGACGTAGCACAGACTCAGGCAATGATCTCAGCATGACTGTGGTTTTGACAGTGATTTTAGAAATGGCAGGCATGGCTCATGAGCCTAATTGATGGAAACATTTTCATGGATGTCAAATTTTGAAGTGTCATTCTTAACTTGAGCACATGACTTGCTTCTGTACTGATCCCAGGTGCAGGCTTTTACCACACAGTATAGGACATACTGATTTTTGATTTTTATGCACATGGCTCTGACAGTGGGATCCTTGATAGCTGGAGTTATTGCTAGGATGTAGAAAAATGTTAAGGAGCTCCTGCTTTGTGCCTGAAAAACTATACTATTGACAACATGAAGCTGTGAAACTGTAATCTAAACTAGATAACTGGGAAAACAAAAACTTCTATGGGATTAACTTCTGCTTGAGTACCCTGTATTTTTGTAGTGCATATACAGCGGTTTAGCGAAACCAAATTAAAATCGCATCTTCCACCGCATCTACATTTTCTTCCTCTATTCCCAGAGAGGTCCTACAAAAGCATCTGCAAGTCAAGTATTCAGACTGGAGAGCAATGTAAATTATTCTTCCTCTAGCCTCCATCATGTGCTTTGCTATCAAACAATGTCAAAGCCAGAATATAAATGAGGCTAGAAAAAATGTATAAAATATACATATATATGAATACACATGCTGTATACATTAGCCCAGGTGCATCTAGCATACTAAACTATTAAACAGCTCTCTGCATGGGCTTCACATGAACAGAGACTCTGTTATGAACTACTCCCTTCCAGTTTTTTGCCCCCACACACTCAGGCTATTGTAACATCTTCTCTCCCAGCAGTGCTTCCTTTCTCTTGACCTTTTACCCTCTCCGCTTCAGCCCTTCTATGAATGGCAGTGAAACAAAAGGGGAGAAAAATCAAGAGAAGAGTAATTAACAAGAAGATGACTGTTCCAACTCCTCAGACATATCCGTACAGAGTGACTCTCTGAGATCATCAGTGCAACTGAAGGTACCAGTGTCAGGGATAAATAGGAATGGGCAGAACTGGGAAAAAAACAACCAGACAAGCTAGAGAATGCCTCTGTTATTTTTCAGACCCATTTTATTAGAAGAATAAAACACCAGGGAAATTAAGAGATTATACAATTTAGTCTGGCATTGTGTTTTTAAGTTATAGCTGTTCAAGTGGACTGTATGGTTATAACCCTACTTCAGCTCCTTGAAATCTTACATTATGTGTGTTTGGATAATATCAAAAGAGTAATACTGGGAGAAAAGTCTGTTAATACCATTTTTCAGTACGATATTGCCAAACTACCTGAAGAGATGGTGTAGGTAGGCTGTTGAACACTAAATAGCTACCAGGATTTGTTTATTACATCTAAGTGTACGTTGAGTAATTGAAGAACTAATACAGATTGGGGAATTTCAAATGTATGCCCTGAGCATGCACACCTATTATAGCAGTAAAACCCAATGGTGAACTTGTTCTTGAGACATTATTTATAGGATTTGGATAATCACAGGAAAAGCCCTTGTTGCAGAAATTATATTCTTTTTGTTGACAACATGTTACCTATTGGGACTATGTGAAGCTGAAAAGAAAACACACTGACTGAAGTGAATATTACAGTAGAAAAACCAAAAACTTCAGTGAGGCTTCTCTGCAAGATAATCTGTTTTACTTTATTCGCCCCTTGCTCATCTCAAGAAGGGTTTATCAAATAAAAATCACATGCTCAAGGCTTCTAGCTGGAGTTAAATACTAAGATAGCAGATTTTCAAATGTGTGTTGTGAGGATTAGAAGACCTCCTACCAGGAATCCATGACTGGTGTAGACTTCACACAGAGGCCATGGGGAGGCCCTCCTCTGAGAATACTTCTCAGTCCTGCTCTTCATCACAAAATCCATCAATGACACTTCACACATCCTTTGCCACTGGAAGGTGTTGTATCCTAGCTCTCGACTCTAAAGTGAAATTATATATTCCATAAAATTACTAGAAATTTCATTTCTAGTTCCAGCATCTGTTAACATGATTGTTTCTGTCTATTGAGGAAGGACAGACCAAATCCATTAAAAAGAGGCTGCAGCCAAAGTGGAACTGTTAATTATTAACTGGGAAGTTTGAAAGAGAGACGTCTCACAGGAGAAGGGTGTCCCTTGGTTCTCCAACATGCCCTTCTCCCTGTCATCCCTGGGTTTCTCTTTATGTATCATCCAACTCATTCTTCTGTGCAATAAGATGGAAAGAAAAGCAGATTCTGCTGCTTTTCCCTCTTGTTCCTAGTCTTTCTCTTTTGCCGGTCAGCACACAGTCCAACAGAAGGATGAGAGGAAAAAAAAAGCATGAGTAGAAGTCATTCTCAAGAGGCACTTTTACTGGTGCCAGGCTACTGTGCCATGAGCAGTTTTTGGTTACACACTACAAACTTTTGTTTCTCTGCTTCCTGGGCACATGGTACCGGACCTCCTGCTAGCCACAGGAGGCAAGTGAGTGCTACTGTTACATGACCAAAGGAAAAAGGAGGTTATGTGGGTCCTTGGGCTATTATATGGCCATTTTCCTAAGCCATCTTTGGCTACTGGAGCTTTATACCCTCTCATGCCCAGTGTCACATGGTGGGGATGGAGACAGGAGGTTGATTCCTTATTTCTACAATTTGTAAAAAGATAAGTGTTTATCTCAGTTGTGGCACTGAGAGGAAAAGGAGAGAGGGTTTTAAAGGCACTTTGCATTTAAGTACTCCTGAAACAATACTGTTATTCTCAAGCAGCAGGCAGTAAGCAGCAGAAAGCGAGACATAAGAACTTAGCAATGCAAAATGAGCTCCAGGCATCTGGTAATTGTACCTCTTTTCCCCTTTAAAACCCTCACAACACTGAATTGCATGGGGTCAATCTGACCTGTGCTTGACTGTGTTCGCAGTGGTAGGAAGTCTTTGTGACTCACACATTCAATCAGAAGAACTTTTTAGATTATTCACATATGGAAGGTAAAAAACACTAAAACAAATTGTTTATATGCACCCATTTTATGACCCCAAATGGCTCTTTTATTTCATTACTTGTGTTGAAGTTAGTGTGGTTTTTAAAGTATTTATCCAAAAGATGTATTTTCACCTTGCAGTCCCCAAATCAGACCTATTTTCTGCCTTTCTTTTAAGACGTGTAATATAGATCTGTGGAAGCATGTGATTCAGAGGTGCAATGCAACATGCCAGATGTTTAAAATGCAAAGATACTGACAGTTCCCTGGGGCCAGTACTTCAGCACCATGTGAGCTAGGACCCTTTGTAATGAAAGCAGTGGCTTTGGATGGCTCAGAACCAGCTTCTCAGAGTTTTTGTCAATTGGTTCCTCACCCAGGATCTAAATGCCTGTGCTCTCCTGGCGCTCCTGTGAAAGGGTGGAGAGAGGTGGGCACTTAAAAATCTAGAAACTAAGCATGCAACAGGAATGGGCATCCTCCCTGGATCTACAAGAGATGAGTATCGCCAAACACCTGCAGACATGAGCCATACATCCACCACTATGAAGGCAACTGGTGATATTTGCCTTCAGGTGCTCCTCTGCTCCATCAACACTAAGTCCCAGGTGGTGCAACAAGGAGAGCAGTCCTGTGCACACCTACCTCTAATGCCTAGAGATGGGCATTAGCCAGGAGGCCCTGTGCTAGCACTGCCCCTAGATGATACTGCTCTGTTGTGGGAGCTACTCTGCAAGAACTCAAAAGCCACAGGCAACCAGAGTCACAGGCTAACTATTCCTGTCTTTTGGCTAACCCTGGCATGGCATTGTGCCCAAACAGGTACATCCTGGGAAAGAGGCTTATTAGTCATGCACTGTCCTAATGGCTGCATGGCTTTCTGCTCAGCGTTGGGTTGTCACCATCGGCTCTGAGCACCAACAGGACAGCCCTCGTCCCCAGCAAGTCTGCTCTTGTCATTTGTCACCTTTGGGAATTTGATGTACCTAATGATTTGGTCAAAATCAGGGATCTGAATCTTGCACCCTTTCTCAAGTCAAGTAATGTGTATTCTTTGTTCATGTGTGCTGTAAGTAAATGTCTTAAGATTTATCCAGATAAGGTCTAATAACATGTGGATGTGAAATAACTGCAGGTGCCTGTTGAAAAATTTCATCTTTCTATAAAACACCTTGTAGTTAACAATACAAACAATATTTAAAACCAACAAAAAAATAATTTAGCTAGTTCTCCTGCTTGCAATTAAGTGTATTCCATAAATACCAAGGGATTGTCCATTCAAACCATATTCTAGATTTCATTTGTTAGAACAAGAAAATGCATTACTTTTCTGCCACGCATTAAATTTAATAATAGTTACCATGCTGGAAAGAATAATGGGAAAAATGTTTCCTTGGGTTATCAGAGGGAGAGAGCTAATATCTGCTAGCAAATCCCATTATGATTATTATATATGACTCTAGGTTGGATTCATTCATAGATTGCACAGATATTACTAAATAAGACTTCAGGCAACCATACATGAATTTTTGTGAATTTTGATCAGGCCTCAGAGCAGCGGCCACCAGGTAATAGATTAACAAGCTGTCAGTATTAAATTCAGTCATTTTTCCTTATCATTTACAGAGCAGGTGGCCTCTAAGTCTACCAGTCTGTACACACAGCTCTGAAAGACTCATAGCTTTTTGTAGAGAAATGGAAGGAGCAGTAGCAGATTTCATTTATCAGGTATAGCATTCTGCTCATGACCTTTCATCTCCAGCACCTAGGCAGACTCAATCTGCTGCTGCTATTGACCCTGCACATTTTTGTGCAGACTGGGGTGGCATGGTGATAAATATACTGAATTATGATATAACTTGATATTACTTGATGTAACTTGAAATTAAGCGAGGCCTTGAAAGGAAAATCTTCAAAGGATTAAAAATGTGTGCATACATGCATGTGTTTTCTCAAAGAAAGCACACAGTGACTGGCTGGACTGTGCTCTGCAGATACACACATGTATTGGTTTCAGTGGAATTGTAAGGTGTGTAAGTCAGTGCAAAATTTTTCATACCCCTCTTCAGAGTCAAGTCAGTCCTGACTGTTTCTGTCACATAAAGAGTGTAAATTCAGATACAATTTAAATATATGAATCAATTTGACTGATTTTAAAAAAAAAAAAAAAAAAAAAAAAGGAAAGGTTTCACAGTTATTAACAAATAAAAGTGACAACTCCTAGTCTAGTCAGGATATATTGTACATGTTTTCCCCTTTTTTTTCTCACTATACTAAAGCCAAAAAATATTTGGCTAGGAACAATGAAAAAGGGTGGGAGAGTTCCATTTGGACCTCTAACTCAACAACTTGTCTGATTGAATTTCCATACACTGAAAAAATGAAGGCAGGTGATCGAGCAGGAGAGTTTTCTTTCACTCAGCAGGGCCTCCATGGGGCTACATTTCCTATCATCTCACTTGTTTACACCACGTTTATAAAAATTACTGCAGCTCTCCATCTATTACTGCAGTATTCAAATTATGAACTGAAAGGGTACCGAACACTTGCTTGGGGAGGAATAGTGATCATGAAACAAAAGGAAATGTCTATCTGCTCCATACCAGCAGGCAGATTTTCCTTGGTTCAAGATAAAGAGGAGTAGCACAAGATTTGCTGAGTTTTGTGATGCATCTTCTTTTGTCTTACTATGATTGTAACTGTTGTCCAGGACTGCTTTCACCAAGAAGCTGATTTAGAGTCATCATGAAGAATGAGTTCATGCTACTGTCAGCAAGATTACTGATAGCATAATACAGTCCTACGTCCAATGAAAATTTGAAAGGCAAGACAGATCTGCCATCAAAAGAAGCTTTTTCTTGTCTGGAAGGAATTTTCCTCCTCACTTCTTATAAGAAGACTTTTTAAGGTAAAACGAACAAACAAAACCACAACAGATAGAGGAATTCTTAACGCAGCCCATAAGAAAAACCATCCTAAAAACAACTGTCATCTTTTAGGGGGTTAACTTGAAGCTATGAGTTAGGGTATATATCTCAAAAAAAAAAAAATATCAGCCAAATCCTTTCTCAAGGAACTTTGTATACTTGCATTTCTGAGCCCTAGACATGTGCTAAAAACACCTAATTTAATTCCTGAAGCACTATGGCTCTGAACAGTACTTGGAAAGAATTCAGAAATGCTGTAATTGACTAGTGTGGTTAGAAAGTAGTTATAATGCAAACCCATTTCATTATGAGCAGGTCGCCATCAGGACCCAAACAGAAAGCCAGTTTATCCTGGAATGCTTGAAAAATTGTCTGTCTGATCTGTTTTGCCATTGGCTTCTCCAAAGAATGTGGCCTGACTAGACCTTAATATAAGACCCAAAAAATATTTGGACACATTGCTTAGATAAGTGTGAAGTCAGCTCATGTCCACTCCTAGTTCTCAGGTAGTGACATCACAGAAAACTCCATCTTCACAGTTTTTTGAAAGGAAGTAATTTCTTCACAGCTAAACATACTCAAATGGATCCTCCTTTCACTCCACTTATAAATAATTGAAATTATATGTAAGTTCAAATGGTATTAAAAAAAAAAATTAGCTACTGGTTTTAGAAATTTATAGTAGACAATAAACCCATTTTCAGTCCTATGGCATACACATCCTTTCTTCCTGAAAATATGAAAATTATGCTTTCATAGAACAAATACCCCAATTGTTTCCCCAGTGAATCAGAAGTAGAAGTTTCTGTCATGAAAAAAAAAAAAAAAAAGTACTTGAAATGACACACACTCAGACATAATTATTTCTTTGTGTCTTTTTCCCTCCCTTCTTCCTTATTATTCCATTAGGTTAATAGTCTTCATGTGAGATTTTCAAGAATTTAATAAAAGAAACTGGTGAGATTAGCCTGCCTTTATCTGACATTATTGTGTATAATGCTTTATACATAAATAATTCTATATATATAATAGATTTTTAAAGAAACATTTTCCTTTTTTTTTTTTTTTTTTTTTACTTCCAGGGGCAGCATTGACCTTTGTCCTCTGCTTCTAAAAGAAATGTTTGCTTCAAAAATATGCTAACCATCCAGTGTTTTGTTTGTACTCTATTCAGGAGCTTGCATAAATATTCAAGATATACAGAGAAAGAAGGATCAGAATGCCTGATATTCTACTTTACGTTACTGGGATTCCTTGTGGGACTGAAACAAACCCTTGGCCAGGCTTGTTTCAGACACTTCAGCAGACAACCTTTGGCAAACCATGTGAATCCTGGAGGCTGAATCTTTCCTCTTTTCATCTGCTTTCTTTCAGTATATGGGTTTTCCTCATTGTATAGCACCTACCCACACAGTGCTCTCTCCTTCAGTGTAGGTTCAGTGTTGGCATGCCAGCCTGCTCTCATTCTGATTCCTCCTTCACATCTCTCCTCCTCGCCATCCCCCAGCCTGCCTGCAGCATCCATCTGCTCCCCTTGCTCCACAGGCTTTCCCTGACTCTTTTCTGTTACAGGCCTCTTATAAATCCCTGACCAATCACTCCTTCACAATCTTCACTTATGAAAGGGTAACGTGTGTAAAATGCTTTCAGTTTGCCAGCTCGATGTTATGCAAGGGAAAACGCTTATTCCAGTGCTTATCAGATTAATGAATATTTAGAAAAATAAGACTTTCTCCAGATGGCCAGCTTCAGTATGGGCAGGAA